>NC_052160.1:124556959-124856959 GCF_902713615.1 Scyliorhinus canicula | reverse complement strand
AGACTTAACACATTGGAGAAGAAGTTTGGGTTGGCGAGGGGAAACAAATTCAGGTACCTGCAGGTGCGGGACTTCATACATAGACAGGTTTCAACCTTCCCGCTCCTACTACCAAGGGGGATACAGGATAGGGTAGTTTCCAGAGGGTGGGTAGGAGAGGGGAGTGTCTCTGACATTTACAAGGAACTTATGGGGTCAGAGGAGACACAGACTGAGGAGCTGAAGAGCAACTGGGAGGAGGAGCTGGGAGTGGAGTAGGGTCAGCGTCCACAACATGTGCCAGGCTCAACCTGATACAATTCAAGGTCGTTCACCGGGCTCACATGACAGTGGCCCGGATGAGCAGGTTCTTTGGGGTAGAAGATAGGTGTGCAAAGTGTGCGGGAGGGCCAGCGAACCATGTCCACATGTTCTGGACATGTCTGAAGCTTAGGGGATTTTGGCAGGGGTTTGCAGATGTCATGACCATGGTGTTAAAAACAAGGGTGGCACCAAGTCCAGAGGTGGCGATTTTTCAGGTGTCGGAAGACCCGGGAATCCATTAGGAGAAAGAGGCAGACGTTCTGGCCTTTGCTTCCCTGGTAGCCTGGAGACGGATACTATTAGCTTGGAGGGACTCAAAGCCCACGAAGTCGGAGACCTGGCTATCAGACATGGCTAGCTTTCTCTGTCTGGAGAAAATTAAGTTTGCCTTGAGAGGATCAATGTTAGGGTTCACCCGGAGGTGGCAACCATTTGTCGACTTTTTTGCGGAAAATTAATCATCAGCAGAAGGGGGGTGGGGGTTAGTTTAGCTTAGAGTAGGGGGTTAATAAAGGTGGGACCTGTAAGGGAGGGAGACGGCTTTTGCACTGTCTTTATAGATTCATGTACATTGTTTATTTTGTTGTTGTTGCAATACCAAAAATACCTCAATAAAATGTTTATTTAAAAAAAAGAATGAGTTGTTCCTTTTTAGTATGAAGAGCAGGCTACCTATCCGCCAGCCATTTCATAACCTAGCTTGCTTATGGCTTTGTCATGAATTTCAGGCTACCAATCACTTTCAAGAAAAGTGAAACTGACAATAACATGAACTTACACAATCAGAGTCGTGCATATGTAACTGAGGCTGACAGACAGTCCCACACACATTATGTCCTCATCAAACAAACCATTCTTGGCTTTGACAGATGAGGTTCAATGTGCAATTGGGTTTACAAATTATAATTGATAAGTGCTGACCAACCTTTCTTCAGTATTAACAACCAGTTGAGTGAAACGAACATGACTTCATATTTTAACGGGCGGTTGCCAAAGTTGGTGAAGACAGTAGCAGGGTCCAAGGTGCCTGCAATGTTTAAACCTTTATTGTGACTGCCTTTAGATTTCCACAGTAACATGGGACGTTTGCAGAGCTTTACCAATGCTTCAAAGCAGTCGGGGTACAATTGAGGCCGAGAAACTGGTTTGATACGGCTCATGTCAGGCCTTCACCGAGCTTTGACTGCGCCAGAATGTCTGTGGGATCTTGCAGAAGGGGTTGCGCATGGTGGGAATCCGGCACCTTTCCTGCTGTCATCAGGGATCCATGATGTGGAGATGCTGGCGTTGGACTGGGGTGGGCACAGTAAGACGTCTTACATCACCAGGTTAAAGTTCAACAGGTTTGGTTCGAAACACTAGCTTTCGGAGCACTGCTCCTTCCTCAGGTGAATGAAGAGGTGGGTTCCAGAAACCTATATGTATATATAGACAAAGTCAAAGATGCAAGACAATGCTTTGAATGTGAGTCTTTGGAGGTAATTAAGTCTTTACAGGTCCAGACGGAGCAACTGGAGAGAGGGTTGATCACAGGTTAAAGAGGTGTGAATTGTCTCAAGCCAGGACAGTTGGTAGGATGTCGCAAGCCCAATCAGATGGTGGGGGGTGAATGTAATGCGACATGAATCCAAGGTCCCGTTTGAGGCCGTAGTCATGTGTGCGAAACTTGGCTATAAGTTTCTGGTCGGCGATTCTGCGTTGTCACACGTTGTCAGGACTCACACTCGGACCGTCCGGACTCACATTCGGGCTGTCAGGACTCACACATGGGAGTTCAGGACACACACTCGGGCCATCAGGACTCACACTCGGGACGTCTGGACTCACACTCGGGCCGTCAGGATCCACACTCGGGCCGTCAGGATCCACACTCGGGTCGTCCGGACTCACACTCGGGCCGTCAGGACTCACACTCGGGAGATCAGGACACACACTCGGGCCGTCAGGACACACACTCGGGACGTCTGGACTCACACTCGGGACGTCTGGACTCACACTCGGGCCGTCCGGACCCACACTCGGACCATCAGGACGCAGACTCGGGCCGTCAGGATCCACACTCGGGCCGTCCGGACTCACACTTGGGCCGTCTGGACTCACACTCGGGAGTTCAGGACACATAGAACATAGAACATAGAACAGTACAGCACAGAACAGGCCCTTCGGCCCTCAATGTTGTGCCGAGCCATGATCACCCTACTCAAACCCACGTATCCACCCTATAACCGTAACCCAACAACCCCCCCTTAACCTTACTTTATTAGGACACTACGGGCAATTTAGCACGGCCAATCCACCTAACCCGCACATCTTTGGACTGCGGGAGGAAACCGGAGCACCCGGAGGAAACCCACGCACACAGGGGGAGGACGTGCAGACTCCGCACAGACAGTGACCCAGCCGGGAACCGAACCTGGGACCCTGGAGCTGTGAAGCATTTATGCTAACCACCATGCTACCCTGCTGACACATACTCGGGCCGTCAGGACTCACACTCGGGCTGTCAGGACTCACACTCAGGACATCTGGACTCACACTCAGGCCATCAGGACTCACACTCGGGCCGTCAGGACTCACACTTGGGCCGTCAGGAATCACACTCGGGCCGTCAGGAATCACACTCGGGCCATCAGGACTCACACTCGGGAGTTCAGGACAGACACTTGGGACGTCAGGACTTACACTCGGGAGTTCAGGACAGACACTCGGGACGTCAGGACTCACACTCGGGACGTCTGGACTCACACTCGGGCCGTCAGGATCCACACTCGGGCCGTCAGGATCCACACTCGGGCCGTCAGGAATCACACTCGGGCCATCAGGACTCACACTCGGGAGTTCAGGACAGACACTCGGGCTGTCAGGACTCACACTCGGGACGTCAGGACTCACACTCGGGCCGTCTGGAATCACACTCGGGACGTCAGGACTCACACTCGGGACGTCAGGACTCACACTCGGGCCGTCCGGACTCACACTCGGGCCATCAGGACTCACACTCGGGCCATCAGGACTCACACTGGGGCCATCAGGACTCACACTCGGGAGTTCAGGACACACACTCGAGAGTTCAGGACACACACTCGGGCCGTCAGGACTCACACTCGGGAGTTCAGGACACACACTCGGGAGTTCAGGACACACACTCGGGCCGTCAGGACTCACACTCGGGACATCAGGACCCACACTCGGGACATCTGGACTCACACCCGTGCCGTCAGGACTCACACTCGGGTCGTCAGGAATCACACTCGGGATGTCCGAACACACACTTGGGCTGTCAGGATCCACACTCGGGACGTCCGGACTCACACTCGGGCCGTCCGGACTCACACTCGGGCCGTCCGGACTCACACTCGGGCCGTCCGGACTCACACTCGGGCCGTCCGGACTCACACTGGGGATGTTCGGACTAACACCCAGTCAGTCGGGATTCACACTCAGTCGGTCCGGTCTCACACTCAGTCGGTCTGGACTCGCACTCAGTCGGTCCGGATTCACACTCAGTCGGGACTCACACCCAGTCACTCCGGACCCGCACTCGGGATGTCCAGACTCACACTCAGTCAGTCCGGATTCACACTCAGTCGGTCCGGTCTCACACTCAGTCGGGACTCACACTCAGTCACTCCGGACCCGCACTCGGGATGTCCAGACTCACACTCAGTCAGTCCGGATTCACACTCAGTCGGTCCGGACACACACTCAGTCGGGATTCACACTCAGTAGGTCCGGACTCGCACTCAGTTGCTCCGGGCTCACACTCGGGATGTCCGGACTCACGCTCAGTTGGTACGGAATCGTACTCGGGATGACGGACTCACACTCAGTCAGTCCGGACTCACACTCAGGATGTCCGGACGCACACTCAGTCAGTCCGGACTCACACTAGGGATGTCCGGACTCGCACTCGGGATGTCCGGACTCACACCCAGTCAGTCTGGACTCGCATTCAGTTGGTCCAGACTCACACTCAGTTGCTCCGGGCTCACACTCGGGATGTCCGGACTCACACTCAGTTGGTACGGAATCATACTCGGGATGACGGACTCACACTCAGTCAGTCCAGACTCACACTCGGGATGTCCGGACTCACACACAGTTGGTACGGAATCGTACTCGGGATGACGGACTCACACTCAGTCAGTCCGGACTCACACTCGGAATGTCCGGACTCGCACTCGGGATGTCCGGACTCACACCCAGTCAGTCTGGACTCGCACTCAGTTGGTCCAGACTCACACTCAGTCGGGACTCACACTCAGTCAGTCCGGAATCACACCCAGTCAGTCACACACTCAGTAGGTCCGGATTCACACTCAGTCGGTCCGGACTCACACTCAGTCGGGACTCACACTCAGTCAGTCCGGGCTCACACCCAGTCAGTCCGGACACACACTCAGTAGGTCCGGATTCACACTCAGTCGGTCCGGACTCACACTCAGTAAGTCTGGACTCGCACTCAGTCAGTCCGGACACACACTCAGTAGGTCCGGAGTCACACTAAGTCAGGATTCGCACTCAGTCGGGACTCACACTCAGTCCGGACTCTCACTCAGTCGGTCTGGACTCACACTCAGTCGGGATTCACACTCAGTCAGTCTGGACCCGCACTCAGTCGGTCCGAACTCGCACTCAGTCGCTCCGGACTCACACTCAGTCGCTCCGGACTCACACTCAGTTGGTCCGGACTCACACTCAGTCGCTCCGGACTGACACTTAGTCGCTCCGGACTCACACTCAGTTGGTCTGGACTGTCTGGATTTGAACTCAGACTGCCGTACTCATATTCTAACTGTCCGGACTCACACTGTCCAGATTCACACTCACACTATCCAGATTCTCACTCACACTGTCCAGATTCTCACTCACACTGTCCAGATTCTCACTCACACTGTCCAGCTTCTCACTCACACTGTCCAGCTTCTCACTCACACTGTCCAGTGTCTCACTCACACTGTCCAGATTCTCACTCGCACTGTCCAGATTCTCACTCACACTGTCCAGATTCTCACTCACACTGTCCAGATTCTCACTCACACTGTCCAGCTTCTCACTCACACTGTCCAGCTTCTCACTCACATTGTCCAGATTCTCACTCACACTGTCCAGCTTCTCACTCACATTGTCCAGATTCTCACTCACACTGTCCAGCTTCTCACTCACATTGTCCAGATTCTCATTCACACTGTCCAGATTCTCACTCACACTGTCCAGCGTCTCACTCACACTGTCCAGATTCTCACTCACACTGTCCAGCTTCTCACTCACATTGTCCAGATTCTCACTCACACTGTCCAGCTTCTCACTCACATTGTCCAGATTCTCACTCACACTGTCCAGATTCTCACTCACACTGTCCAGATTCTCACTCACACTGTCCAGATTCTCACTCACACTGTCCAGTGTCTCACTCACACTGTTCAGCTTCTCACTCACACTGTCCAGCTTCTCACTCACACTGTCCAGATTCTCACTCACACTGTCCAGCTTCTCTCTCACACTGTCCAGCTTCTCACTCACACTGTCCAGCTTCTCACTCACACTGTCCAGATTCTCACTCACACTGTCCAGATTCTCACTCACACTGTCCAGCTTCTCACTCACACTGTCCAGCTTCTCACTCACATTGTCCAGCTTCTCCCTCACACTGTCCGGATTCTCACTCTCACTGTCCAGATTCTCACTCACTGTCCAGCTTCTCACTCACACTGTCCAGCTTCTCACTCACACTGTCCAGCTTCTCACTCACATTGTCCAGCTTCTCCCTCACACTGTCCGGATTCTCACCCTCACTGTCCAGATTCTCACTCACTGTCCAGCTTCTCACTCACACAGTCCAGCTTCTCACTCACACTGTCCAGATTCTCACTCACACTGTCCAGATTCTCACTCACTGTCCAGCTTCTCACTCACACTGTCCAGCTTCTCACTCACACTGTCCAGATTCTCACTCACACTGTCCAGTGTCTCACTGACACTGTCCAGATTCTCACTCACACTGTCCAGTGTCTCACTGACACTGTCCAGATTCTCACTCACACTGTCCAGTGTCTCACTGACACTGTCCAGATTCTCACTCACACTGTCCAGATTCTCACTCACACTGTCCAGTGTCTCACTCTCACTGTCCAGATTCTCACTCACTGTCCAGCTTCTCACTCACACTGTCCAGCTTCTCACTCACACTGTCCAGCTTCTCACTCACACTGTCCAGATTCTCACTCACACTGTCCAGATTCTCACTCACTGTCCAGCTTCTCACTCACACTGTCCAGATTCTCATTCACACTGTCCAAATTCTCACTCACACTGTCCAGCTTCTCACTGACACTGTCCAGATTCTCACTCACACTGTCCAGTGTCTCACTGACACTGTCCAGATTCTCACTCACACTATCCAGTGTCTCACTCACACTGTCCAGTGTCTCACTCACACTGTCCAGATTCTCACTCACACTGTCCAGATTCTCACTCACACTGTCCAGCTTCTCACTCACTGTCCAGATTCTCACTCACACTGTCCAGCTTCTCACTCACACTGTCCAGCTTCTCACTCACTGTCCAGATTCTCACTCACACTGTCCAGCTTCTCACTCACACTGTCCAGCTTCTCACTCACTGTCCAGATTCTCACTCACACTGTCCAGCTTCTCACTCACACTGTCCAGATTCTCACTCACACTGTCCAGCTTCTCACTCACACTGTCCAGCTTCTCACTCACTGTCCAGATTCTCACTCACACTGTCCAGCTTCTCACTCACACTGTCCAGCTTCTCACTCACTGTCCAGCTTCTCACTCGCACTGTCCAGTGTCTCACTCACACTGTCCAGATTCTCACTCACACTGTCCAGATTCTCACTCACTGTCCAGCTTCTCACTCACACTGTCCAGCTTCTCACTCACACTGTCCAGATTCTCACTCACACTGTCCAGCTTCTCACTCACACTGTCCAGATTCTCACTCACACTGTCCAGCTTCTCACTCACATTGTCCAGCTTCTCCCTCACACTGTCCGGATTCTCACTCTCACTGTCCAGATTCTCACTCACTGTCCAGCTTCTCACTCACACTGTCCAGCTTCTCACTCACTGTCCAGATTCTCACTCACACTGTCCAGATTCTCACTCTCACTGTCCAGATTCTCACTCACTGTCCAGCTTCTCACTCACACTGTCCAGATTCTCACTCACACTGTCCAGCTTCTCACTCACACTGTCCATCTTCTCACTCACACTGTCCAGCTTCTCACTCACACTGTCCAGATTCTCACTCACACTGTCCAGCTTCTCACTCACACTGTCCAGATTCTCACTCACACTGTCCAGATTCTCACTCACACTGTCCAGCTTCTCACTCACACTGTCCAGCTTCTCACTCACACTATCCAGATTCTCACTCACACTGTCCAGCTTCTCACTCACACTGTCCAGCTTCTCACTCACACTGTCCAGATTCTCACTCACACTGTCCATCTTCTCACTCACACTGTCCAGCTTCTCACTCACACTGTCCAGCTTCTCACTGACACTGTCCAGATTCTCACTCACACTGTCCAGATTCTCACTCACACTGTCCAGTGTCTCACTCACACTGTCCAGATTCTCATTCACTGTCCAGCTTCTCACTCACACTGTCCAGCTTCTCACTGACACTGTCCAGATTCTCACTCACACTGTCCAGATTCTCACTCACATTGTCCAGCTTCTCACTCACACTGTCCAGATTCTCACTGACACTGTCCAGCTTCTCACTCACACTGTCCAGCTTCTCACTCACACTGTCCAGATTCTCACTCACACTGTCCGACCTCTCGAGATCACAGAAACCTGAATTCGTGGTCTCCCGTTAATCTGCTTCTGGAAGAATTGGTTCCGCAACTATTCTCTAAATGTGTTTGTCATTTTCTACATTCGATGGACAGATTTAAAGCCAAGGTTTTCCGTCCTTACCTGTGGTGTGTGTTTGGAATAGGCGGGGACTGCGCCTGGAGAACACCCCCGATTGCCTGACTGAGAATAGACAGTGCTGGCTCCTGTGTGTTTCTGATTGATGCTGTTTAACAGCAACTGCTGAAGGTTTATATTCATTGAGATTCCAGTCGCTTGATGCCACTGGCGGCAGAAAGGAGCAGTTTATGAAAATAGATTTTTTTAAATTGTATCTTCGACAATCCAAGGAATTCTAAACCAAGGAGATTAAACATCGGAAAGAAAAATAAGGAGAAATTATTTGTGCTTCTTCACAGTACGTCTTGGATGAAACAATGTTCACTCCTGATCTTTAACAATTAACTGCCAATGGACGATGTATCAATTAATATTTGTAATTTAGAATTATCGATTTTCTAGCAGGGCTGGCAAAATGTGATCTGTGGAGAAAATGGTTCAACTGAAAGAGTATCCACCGAAAACATTAACCCGAAGCTGCCTGACCTGCTGAGTATTTCCAGCCTTTTCTACTTTATTCCTCTTTTCAAATATCTTCTTTTTAAAAATTACCTTAGGGGTGGTTAGCCCAGGAGGAAAAGGTGACAGAGAGACCGCACCCCCCCCCCCCCAGCAAAGAGACCCTTTACCCCGGCAGAGAGAGACCCCAATAACTCAGGCAGAGAGGGAGACCCCCTTACACAGGCAGAGAGGGAGACCCTGGGCAGTACGGTAGCACAAGTGGATAGCACTGTGGTTTCACAGCCCCAGGGTCCCAGGTTCGATTCCCCGCTGGGTCATTGTCTGTGCGGAGTCTGCACATTCTTCCCGTGTCTGCATGGGTTTCCTCCGGCTGCTCCGGTTTCCTCCACAGTCCAAAGACATGCAGGTTAGGTGGATTGGCCATGATAAATTGCCCTTAATGATAAAAAAAAAAGGTTAGGAGGGGTTATTGGGTTACGGGGATGGGGTGGAAGTGAGGGCTTAAGTGCGTTGGTGCAGACTTGATGGGCCGAATGGCCTCCTTTACACTGTATGTTCTATGAGACCCCTTTATCCAGGCAGAGAGGGAGACCCCCTTACCCAGGCAGAGAGGGACCCTTCTCTCCAGAAGAGGGACCCTTCTCCCCAGAAGAGGGACCCTTCTCCCCAGAAGAGGGACCCTTCTTCTCTTCTCTCCCCCCCCCCCCCCCTCCTCAAAATCTCCACCTTAGACACAGAGTACTCAATACCACCACTTACCCCCAGATCTGGACCTCACCCTGTCCCTCCAAGAGCTACCTCCACCCTCAGTCCGGCGATGTCAGTAATCCATTCCGTGCCCTCAATGTGGGCCGAATGGCCCATTTCTGCTGCAGCCTCTTTAATGGTCTTAATGTCCGGACCTGGGGAGGGAGACGCGAGAGCCTGAATATTTTGGCTTGTGACTGGAGCGAACCAGCCGATAATCAATAATTAATAATCAGCCAATAACTAATAACCCTCCAATAGTCAATAACCCACCAATGATCAATAATCAGCCAATAATCAACCAATAATTAATAATCACCAATAACTAATAATCAGCCAATAATCAATAAAGACCAATCATTAATAATCAACCAATCATTAATAATCAAGCAATAATTAATAATCAGCCAATAATGAATAATCAGCCAATAATCAATCATTAATAATCAATCAATAATTAATAATCAGCCAATAATTACTAATCGGCAAATAATCAATCATTAATAACCAACCAATAATTAATAATCAATCAATAATAATCAACCAATAATTAATAATCAGCGAACAATTAATAATCAGCCAATGATCACATTGAACGACTCGACCAGAATGGAAGATTCTCCTGGCTTTGTCAATTCTGTGATCTGACATTGAGTGGTGTGTAGATCAAAAAGCCAATGAAGTGGTTATTAACACAAGAGGCAGGTCAAATATTCCGGGCGGTGTGAAAGGCTTCACTAACCCTCACTAACCCTCAGCAACCTGTCAACGAGACCAAACTGATGGGTGAATTGAGAAATCCCTGCGTGTGGGACAGGAGCAAACTGTTGCTGCGCCTTGAGGACTCAACCCATTTGGGAAGGAGAGCAGACAGGAGCTGTTCCCGCATGTTTTTGATGCCAGGCAGTCTAGCGGCTCAATGAACCAGGTGGTCAGTCTGTGTGTGTGTGGGGGGAGAGATCTCAGGGCGGCTCCCATCCTTTCCCACTCTCTCTCTCTCTGTCTCTCCAATTGCTGCCAACATCAGTATCACAGTCACTGCTCGCTCTGATTCCACCCCATCGCTCTGTCCCCTCTCCAGTAACTTGATCCGGGCTCAAAAGAGAAAAAAAAAAGCGCAGAAATAAAAGCCGATGCTCCAGAGGGGGAGATTTGGAGAGTGAGTGAAGCCAGAGGCTCCGTATGATAAGCTCCGTGTGTGTTTCATCTTACCGGGGACGCAAGGCGGGGAATAAAGCTCCTTCTAAACCATGTCTGAAAACAGAGATGGCCAAGGGAGAGGACAGCGAGAGGATCACCATTAACGTGGGTGGAACCAGGCATGAGACGTACAAAAGCACCTTGCAGACACTGCCTGGGACCCGGCTGGCTGTCCTCACCGAGCCCGGAGCCCAGGGAAACTTCGACTTCGACCACAAGTCCAGGCAGTTCTTCTTTGACCGCCACCCGGGCATCTTCGCCTACGTCCTGAATTACTACCGGACGGGCAAGCTGCATTGCCCGGCGGATGTGTGCGGACCCCTGTTTGAGGAAGAGCTGGCTTTCTGGGGGCTGGACGAGACCGATGTGGAACCCTGCTGTTGGGTATCTTACCGGCAGCACCGGGAGGCGGAGGAGGCTCTGGACATCTTCCAGCCCCCCGATGGCGACGGCGCCGACAGGGACGAGGAGACGGGCGTGGAGCCCGACCCCGGCCGGAGTCTGGGTCTCGGGGACGGCAGCTCCAAGCCCTCGGCTCCTGCCAACTGTTGGAGGAAGTGGCGACCCAAAATCTGGGCACTTTTTGAAGACCCTTATTCCTCTCGGGCAGCAAGGGTAAGGAAGGGGTTAACTCTCTCTGGTCAATTTCTTTCGTCAATTTCTGACAAACAACACGGCCGAGATTGCTACAGGTTTGCATTTGAACATTGCCATTCATTGAGCAAAACGTGAAGCGGATTGTTTATACAAGCCCATTCTGGGTCAACGAAAATCATCTTTATAATTTAACTAAATAAAATTAAACGACAGAAACCCGGGCTTGGGATGGGGGAGGAGGGGAGGGGGGGGGGGCAATTGGAATTCAAAAGCTTGTTGAATCAACTCATTCCTGACACTCACCAGCCTGGCCTGAAGTAAGGAATATTTGAAACCTGTTTTAAATGAAAAGGCTGATCGATCAGCCCTTAGTTGAAGGTCTGGGAGGGCCAGTGAATGACTTCGGGGCTGAGTGTTCAGCACCAACACTCCAATGCACAACCATTCTCAATCAGAGCGAGGGAGCTCTGTCCATTATTTAGCAATACATCTCGAGTTCTTCACTACGATTCCACTTTTCGAAAGCTATACCCATCCGTTCGGTATCAGTGGCTTGAAAGGGAGTGGAACGAAGATCCAGGCACAGGGAGACACAGGTGTACACAGACACCCACCCAGACAGAGACACAGGCAGACACCCACCCAAACATAGACACAGACAGACGGACACTCATCCAGACACACAGAGACACACGCAAACAGGCACATAAAAACAGACACATACAGACATCCACCTAGAAAGACAGACACAGATAGACACACACCCAGACATACATGCAGGCAGATACACAGACAGACACACGTGTATAGCCATACACACATATAGACATGTAGATATAAGCAGACAGACATAAACACAGACACCCAGGCATGGATGTGGATACAAACATGTGCACAAACACACCAATATAAACACACACACACTATTTAAGATGTGAATAGAGACAGGGCAAATATTAGAATTCTGTACAGCTGTTTACTGGGAGCAGCCTCCTTGGTTCTTCAAAGGTTAATCTGAGAGCCAGACACACAAGCTTCCTGCCTGTGAAGATGACCAGAGATAATTGAGCCAGTTAGAGGACAAAATGGCATCAAATTCAGCAAAATGGATGGCACAGTGGCACAGTGGTTAGCACTGCTGCCTCACAGCGCCAGGGTCCGGGGTTCGATTCTGGCCTTGGATGACTGTGTGGAGTCTGCACATTCTCCCCGTGTCTGCGCGGGTTTCTGCTGGGTGCTCTGGTTTGCTCCCACAGTCCAAAGATGTACAGGTTAGTTGGACTGTCCACGCCTAAATTGCCCCTTAGTGTCCAAAACTTGGGCGGAATTACGGGGATAGGGCGGGCTATTGGGCCTGAGTAGGTTGCTCTTTCAGAGGGTTGGTGCAGACTCAATGGGCTGAATGGCCTCCTTTTGCATTGTAGGGATTCTATGAAAACATCTACTGGCTCAGAGAAATGTAGCAAGTGGTAGAATGGGGTTATCTGTTCACGACAATTGGGACAGGAACAAATGTCCACCAGACGTGTTCTTAAATTAAGATTCAGTCTGAAATTAATCAGTCAATTATTGAATAGGCTGCAAATGTTTAGGAAGAAAAGTTATTTCTGATTTTTTTTAAAAATACACTGTATATTGAAAGTGTTTTCAACCATTGAGCAGCTGTGATAACACAAGTCATGAGTTTGTTGAGTTACATTGGGCCCATGGTGCACCGCAGGGTCCCTGGCTGTTTGTAGTGTATATGAATGACCTAGACATGAATGTGGGAGGTATGATAAATTCATAGATGACACAAAAATTGGTGGTATGGTAAATAGTGAGGAGGAAAGCCTTAGATTGCAGGATGATATATAGACCGGCTGGTTTTACAAGCAGAGCAGTGGCAAATGGAATTCAACCCTACTAAGTGTGAGGTGATACATTTTGGGAGGACTAACAAGGCAAGGGAACATACAGGGAATGGTAGGATGCTAAGAAATACAGAGTGACCTTGGGGTGCATGTCCAAAGCTCCCTGAAGGCAGCAGGACAGATAGATAAGGACAGGACAGCTGGTTAAGAAGGCATTTGGGACACCTATTAGCCGTGGCATAGAATATAAGAACAGGGAGGCTATGATAAAGCTGTATAAAACACCTGTTGGGCCACAACTAGATTATTATGTGCTGTTCTGGTCGTCACACTCCAAGAAGGATGTGATTGCACAAGAAAGGGTGCAGAGGAGATTCACCAGGATGTTGCCTAGGCTGGAGCTATGCAGAGAGGCTGGTTAGGCTGGGGTTGTTTTCCTTCGAGCAGAGAAGGGTGGGCCTGATCGAGGTGTGCAAAATTATGAGGGATTGATATGGTAGATAGGAAGAAACTTTTCCCCTTAGCAGAGAGGTCAGTAATCAGGGGGCATAGATTTTAAATTAAGGAGCAGGAGATTTAGAGGGATTTGAGGAAAAAACGGTCTATTTGTAAAGTAACAGAGGTATTTTATTGTGCTTGTGTATAGTGGACAGCATGGTAGCACAGTGGTTAGCACTGGTGCTTTCCAGCTCCAGGGTCCCAGGTTCGATTCCCGGCTTGGGTCACTGTCTGTGCGGAGTCTGCACGTTCTCCCCGTGTCTGCATGGGTTTCCTCCGGGTGCTCCGATTTCCTCTCACAGTCCAAAGATGCGCAGGTTAGGTGGATTGGCCATGCTAAATTGCCCTTAGTGTCCAAAAAGGTGAGGTGGGTTGCAGGATTCAGGGGATAGGGTTGAGGTGTGGCCTTAAGTAGGGTGCTCTTTCCAAGAGCCGGCGCAGACTCGATGGGCAGAATGGCCTCGTTCTGCACTATAAATTCTATGATTCTGTGATAAAAGGACAGTCCTCTCATTGAGGCAAGACAAGGTAAGGGTTTTAACAGATGGACATAGGTCATGTGCAGGGGTATGAGTAAAGCTTGCGAGGAGGAATGGTCAAATTCGTGGTCAAAGAGCAGGCATTTGTAACAGGGTGGAGAGGTAATAAAGTGAGATTAATCAAACCTAGACTAAGAGTCAACAATAGAAAAGGGAAAGTGCGGGGTGGGGGGTGTCATGTTACCTGGGAACACCACCACCTGTAAAGTTCCCCTCCAAGTCACTCACTATCCTGACTTGGGAATATATTGTCGTTCCTTCAGTGTTACTGGATCAAAATCCTGGAACTCCCTCCCTAACAGCACTGTTGGTGTACCTACACCTCAGGGGCTGCAGGGGTTCAAGAAGGCACCTTCAGAAGGGCAACTAGGGATGGACAATTAATGGTGCCATAGACAGAGACACCCACATCCCACAGAACAATAAAAAAGTCAGACTGGAGGACACTTTGGGAGGAGGGAAATGTACAGAATGAAATAGTTCACTATCTGCCAGATTAACATAGAACATACAGTGCAGAAGGAGGCTATTCGGCCCATCGAGTCTGCACTGACACACTTGAGCAGACTCCTCACAGACAGTGTCCCAGTGGGGAATTGAACCTGGGACCCTGGCTCTGTGAAGCCACAGTTCTAGCCACTTGTGCTACTGTGCTGCCCACTATATGTCAGGCTGGGGGTTGTTTAAGGTTTGATTAGATGTGGCTGTGAGAAGTGGCATATTATTGCAGAACAGAACTGGTTAAATTGGAAAATATAGACCAGATTCTCCCTTCATCAAAACATGCTTCACAAACTGTTCCCATTCACAAAAGCTGGATGTAGGTAAGAATCAAAATCTGGTCGAAACTGCTCATTGCTTCACCTATTTTGATTCTGTAAAACAATTGGTGCAGATTTCACTTGAGAAATTGTTGTAAATAATAATATCAGATAATCCAGTAGGCATTAAAAATTTTCCAGATGCATTTACTCATTACGTGTCGGATTACATGTCAGCACACATTAGCAACTTTGAAAAGCATTTCACTTATGAGCGCAATCCTTCATTTAACAAATGCATTGTCAAGAACCAATCTCAGCAAAACACATCAACTGGTGTCTAGTTAGATCAGTCGGTGCAGGTTAATGGTGGAGACCAGGAGGCTACTGATTGGCCAAGGCAACCATGTGTCAGAGAGAGGGGAAATAGCAAGTGTTCCATCTCAGATCCCCCTCCCTGCTCAGTGACAGCCCCCCCCCCCCCCTCCCTGCTCAGAGCCAGACCCCCCCCTCCCTGCTCAGAGCCAGAACCCCCCCACCCCTGCTCAGAGACAGAGCCCCCCCCCCCCCCCCCCCCCCGCGCTCAGAGACTGACCCCTCTCCCTGCTCAGGGACAGACCCCCCTCCCTGCTCAGAGACAGACCCCCCTCCCTGCTCAGAGACAGACCCCCCTCCCTGCTTAGAGCCAGAACCCCTTCCCTGCTCAGAGCCAGACCCCCCTCCCTGCTCAGAGACAGACCCCTCTCCCTGCTCAGAGACAGACCCCCCTCCCTGCTCAGAGACAGACCCCCGCACACTGTCAGAGACTGACCCCACTCCCTGCTCAGACAGAACCCCCACTCTGCTCAGAGCCAGACACCCCTCCTTGCTCATAGACAGACCCCCTCCCTGCTCAGAGACAGACCCCCCCCCTGCTCAGAGCCAGACCCCCCTCGCTGCTCAGAGCCAGACCCCCCTCCCTGCTCAGAGACAGACCCCCTTCCCTGCTCACACAGACCCCCCTCCCTGCTCAGAGCCAGACCCCCCACCCTGCTCACACAGACCCCCCTCCCTGCTCAGAGCCAGACCCCCCTCCCTGCTCAGAGACAGACCCCCTCCCTGCTCAGAGACAGACCCCCCTCCCTGCTCAGAGACAGACCCCCTCGCTGCTCAGAGGCAGACCCCCCTCCCTGCTCGGAGACAGACCCCCCTGCTCAGAGCCAGACCCCCCTCCCTGCTCAGAGCCAGACCCCTCCCCCCAACCACAGTGCTCAGAGCCAGACCCCCTCCTCCCTGATCAGAGCCAGGCCCCCCTCCCTGCTCAGAGCCAGACCCCCTCACCCCTTCACCCTGCTCAGAGCCAGACCCCCTCCTCCCTGATCAAAGCCAGACCCCCTCCTCCCTGCTCAGAGACAGACCTCCTCCCTGCTCAGACCCCCTCCCTGCTCAAACCCCCTCCCTGCTCAGAGGCAGACCCACCCCTCCCTGCTCAGAGACAGACCCCTCCCCCAGTCATGATATGCAACTCAAAACTGCATCAAGTGGCAGCTTGTGTTATTCCAAATTATATAGCACAACAGCCCCCTCCCTGCTCAGGCCCCCTCCCTGCCCAGATACCCCCCCCCCCCCCTTCCTGCTCAGTGCTTCTCCCCTCGACGTTTTAGAGTATTTCACTGGTTTGCATCGACCACAGAACAGGGAGGAGCCAGAATTGATTCCTAATCTGAGCAGAATAACTTTATTTTCAGAATGAACAGGCTGTTATATCTGATATAACAGGGCAGGAGCAACTAGTGACCAGTGATGCTCTATGTTTATTGGCTCCTGAGGGATCTGCACATCATTTCTGTGCATGCTGTGCTGATGTGAAATAAACAATCTATTAATATATATTAACATCCAGCAATTAACAAAACTCAAATCTTTCTGGCTCCCAACTCCCCTGGTTCATATGAACCCACAGACATATGAACTGAAGGAGGCCATTTGGCCCCTCAGGCCTGCTCGGCCATTTGAGAAGATCATGGCTGAACTGATGGTAACTTCAACTCCACATTCCTGCCTCCCCCCTATAACCTTTCAACCCCCCCTTGCTCAACAGGTGTCGAGCTATCTTTGCCGTAAAAATGCCTTGTGAGGAAGAGAGTTCCAGAGACTTACAACCCTTTGAGAGAAAAAATTCTCCTAATCTCTGCCTTGAATGGGTGATATATTTTGAAACAGCGAAATGAAATGAAAATCGCTTATTGTCACAAGTAGGCTTCAAATGAAGTTACTGTGAAAAGCCCCTAGTCGCCACATTCCGGCGCCTGTTCAGGGAGGCTGTTACGGGAATCGAACCGTGCTGCTGGCCTGCCTTGGTCTGTTTTCAAAGCCAGCCATTTAGCCCTGTGCGGGACCTCTAGTTCTAGATTCTCCCACAAGAGGAAACATCCTCTCCATATCCACCCACTGAAGACCAATCAAGATATTGGGGGAAAGGTGCAAACCACTCCGGCGTCGGGGCAACCGGAAGTTGAGGAATTCTCCGCATTTCTGTGGGCTAGGCTGGCACTGGAGGGACTGCGCGAGTTAGCGCATGCGCAGACCGGCCAGCGTATTCTTACGCATGCGCAGGGTGGTTGGTGTCTTCTCCGTGTCGGCCATGGTGGAGCCCTACAAGGGCCGGCGTGGAAGGAAGGAGTGCTCCCACAGCACAGGCGGGCCAGGCCACCATGGGGGACCCTGCAGGGCCTGATCACCCCACACCCCCCCCCCCCCACACCTCCGAAGACCACACCAGCTGGCCTACCAGCCAGGTCCCGCCGTGTGGGACCATGTCCAATTCACGCCGGCGGGACTGGTCCAGAAACGAACGGCCTCTCTACCCATCGGGGCCCGGAGAATTGTCGGGGGGGGGGGGGGGGGGCACTGCCAACGGCCCCCGACCGGCGTGGCGTGATCCCCGCCCCCGCCCGAAAGCCGGCGCTGGAGAATACGGCAGCCGGCGTCGGAGTGGCGGGACGGGATTTGCACCGCCCTTCCCCCAGGGATTCTCCAACCCTGCGAGGGGTCAGAGAATCCCGGCCCTTATATTCATCAATCAAGTCACCTCTTACTCTGTAAATACAAGCCTAGCCTGTGAAACCTTTTCTCATAAGAAAAGCCACCCATTCTAGCGACTATTCTAGTAAGCATTCTCCTAAATACTGGCTATACCTGTGCACTAACCTTTTGTGATTCATGCACTAGGACACCCAGATCCTTCTGCACCTCAGAGCTCTGCAATCCCTCACCATTTCAATATTGGGCAGAATTCTCCCAAACAAATTCTAAATGTGGGTGGCATTCTCCCCTACCCGGCTGGGCGGGGGGTCCCGGGTAGTGGCGCTAACCACTCCGGCGTCGGGCCTCCCCAAAGGTGCGGAATTCTCCGCACCTTTAGGGTCCAAGCCCTCACATTGAGGGGCTAGGCTCGTGCCGGAGCGGTTGGCACCACACCGACTGGCGCCCAAACCGGCTCCAGCAGCCTTTGACGCCCGCCGCCCGACGCCAGGGCTGGCCGAAAGGCCTTCGCCAGTTCGCGCATGTGCCGGTGCGTCAGCTGCCACTGAAGTCACCACCGGCACATGCGCGCTGGGGGATTCTCTTCCTCCTCCGCCATGGTGGAGGCCGTGGCGGCGGCGGAAGAAAAAGAGTGCCCCCACAGCACTGGCATGCCCGCCGATCGGTGGGCCCCGATCGCGGGCCTGGCCACCGTGGGGGCACCCCCTGGGCTCCGATCGCCCCGTGCCCCCCCCCAAGGACCCCGGAGCCCGCTCGCGCCGCCGATCCCGCCGCCACCAGAGGTGGTTCAAACCACGGCGGCGGGAGAGGCCTCCCAGCGGCGGGACTTCCGCCCATCGCGGGCCGGAGAATCGCCGCAGGGGGCTCGCCGATCGGCGGGTGGTGTTTCCCGCTCCTGCCAATTCCCGGGTGGCGGAGAATTTCTGCCACGGTGGGGGCAGGGGTTTCGGCGGCCCCGGGTGATTCTCCGACCCTGCGGGGGTTCGGAGAATTTTGCCCATGGTCTCCGGGTGTGATTTCTGCCAGGCGGATGAGCATGACCCAGATCACAATTCCTACATTTCAAAATTATTTTGGAGCCAGGGTGATTTGCACATGGGACCCGAAGAAGCCAGCAAGGCTGGATCCTCAGAGAAAAAAAGGCGCCCTGATCTCAGAATAACACTACACCCGCCCCCCCACCCCCCAATCGCCGGCAAGGCTCCTTCCCCAATCGCTGAAAAGTCTCCCTCCCCAAATAACTGACACCCCACTATGTGTTCGCCAAAGGCCATGTCAGCACTATCAGTGTGCCAGGATGCAGCTCTCCAACAGAGCACCTGGTCCTTCTAAGGACTTCAGAACAGATGAAGCCCCAGCAGAAAGAAAACTGTGGTCAGAGACAACACTTGCGCAAAGGAGGAAGAACATCAGAATTGATGGCTGTGAAGAGCTATAAAAACAAAGCTAATCCCTGCTTTGAAATAGCCTCGACCTATCAATCAAGAGATGTAAAATGTAATGGACTATGGAATTTAATGTAAATAATGCAGTTCAAAGATTTCAGGCTTCTCAGCAATCCCAGAGGCTTGAAAAGGTTAAAAGGGAATGAAATTGAATGTGCAAAAGAATTCAAAGGGAAGACTTTTACCTTCAATTAACAGGTCATTGAAATTAACGTTCTGGGAGAGAGTTTAAAGGCTTTCAAGGATATAGAAGTAAGACTTGCCATATGACCCCCATACTGGGAAAGGCCCCTGACCTGAGCCCCTCCACCCCAGCCCAAGCCCACCTGACCCCCTCCTCCATGGAGGCACTCCCCCTTGGAATCCTGGAGGTAAGTGCTGAGAGGGTATTTACCCACTTTCACCCCCTCAGTATCCCTGGCACCTGGTTCATACGTTTAAGGACCAGTAGTGATTTGCGCTGGGGGGGCAGGAGCATCTTGGGAGGCCGCACATTCCACTTGAATATCGCTAAGATTGAAATGGATGCTAACGGATCCCGTTGTTCTGGGTAGTGTGCCAAATGTCCGATTCAATGGGCCAGCGGGAATCCCTGCGAAGTCTAACAATCCTGGAGACTCGCCCCAAATATGCATCTTCTTCATTCTTCCTGTCAAAGTGGACAATTTCACATTTTCCCACATTATACTCCATTTTCCAGATCCTTGCCCACTCACTTAATCTACTTCTACCCCTTTGTAGCCATCTTGTGTCCACTTCAGGACTTTCCTATTTATCTTCGCTTCATTTGCGGATTTAGCAACCAGCAGCAGAATTCTCCATCGGAGGGATCCTCCAGTCCGTAGGCAGCGCACCCACACCTGCGGGGTTTCCCGACAGCGTGAGATGTCCATATTGGGAAACCCCATTGGCCGGCTGCAGGAACAGAGAATCCCGTTGCCGGTGGGGGGCGGCAGTGCCAGAAAGCACGGTTGATGGACCAGAGAATATCTTTAATCCTTTCATCCAAGTCATTTATATCAATTGCAAAACGTTGAGGCTCCAGCACTGTTCCTGTGGCACACTATTCGTTATATCATGCCAACCAACCAGAAAAATATTAATTTATGCCTATTCTGTATTCACTTTGAGCTAGATAACCTTCTATCCATGTTACCTCCTATACCATGAGATTTTTTTCCCGCAATAACTTTTGATGTGGCACTTTATTAAATTCTTTCTGGAGATCTAAGTACAGTGCATCCACTAGTTCCCCTTCATTCACACACCTGTTAATTCTTCAAAGAACGCCAATAAATTGGTTAAATATAATTACCCTTTCACTAAACCATGTTGACTCTGCCTGATTCCATTGAATTTTTCTAAGTGCCCTGCTATATAACATCCTTAATAATATGTTCGAACATTTTCCCTAAGACAGATCTTAAAGTCACTGGCCTGTAGTTTCCTGCTTTCTGTGTCCCTCCCTTTTTGAATAAAAGAGTTACATTCACTGTTTGCCAATCCAATGGAACCTTCCCCAAATCCAGGGAATTTTGTGAAATGAATACCACTGCATCTACCATCTCACTAGCAACTAGGTTAAAATCCATCAAGACCCAGCCTGCAGCTGAAACAATTTGTTCAGTACCACTTCCCTGGTGATTATAATTTTCCTGAGTTCCTCGCTCCCTTTCAATTCCTAATACACAGCTATTTCTGGGATGTTACTTCTATCCTTTAAAACAAAGACTGCTGCAACCTACCTGTCCAATCCATCTACCAACTCCTTGCTTTCCATTATCACTTCCCCAGAGCTCACTTTATTAACTTGTTCTATTTAAAAATCTGTATTTTCATATTTCCAGCGAGCTTTCTCTCAAACTCTGATTTTTCCCTCCTTATTAATCTTTGAGTCATTCTTTGTTGATTTTTAGTTCCTGTCCAATCTTCTGACCTACCACCCATCTTTGTGCAATGATATGCCTTTCCTTTAAATTGAATACAATCTTTAACTTTTTTAGTTCACCACGGATGGTGGGTCCTCTCTTTGGAATCTTCCTTTCTCGTTGAAATGTATCTATTCCGTGTCTTCTAAAATAACGCCTCGATGTTGGGCGAGGACATCTCTGAGGAGGTGGAACATCCAACTCATGGAAAACCCTGGCGTGTGACTGACCAATATGAGAAGACTTATTCAGGGAGGAACTGAACACTCCGAGAGACTTTGTCAGGAATATTCAGAAGCGAAGTCAAGGAGTCGGAGAGAAAACTCTAAACGCATCTGCCCTCGCCCTCGCAGGTCCACCTGCTCCTCCATGTGGCAGAGCCCAGCATTCATGTATTGGACTTATCAGCCATCTAGGGACCCATAGAACCAGAGTGGAACAAGAGTGGGATGATATATGTCTATGTTTGTATATCTGTACGTGTATGTGCCTATGTCTGTAAGTGCAGGTATGTGTCTATGCATAGGAAGAAACTTTCCCCCTTAGGTCAATAACCAGGAGATTTAAGTTTATGGGCTGGACATTTATAAGGGATTTGAGGGAAAACCTTTTCACCCAGAGGGTGGTGGGAATCTGGAAATCACTGGCTGAAAGGGTGGTAGAGGTGAGAACCTTCACAACATTTAAGAAGCATTTAGATGATTTGAAATGCCATAGAATACAAGGCTCCGCACTAAGTGATGGGAAATGGGATTAGAACAGGTAGGCGCAGACATGATGGGCTGAAGAGCCTTTTCTGTGCTGTATGACTCTGATAATGACTCGATATGGAGGTGCATGTGTGTCTGCTTGCATGCACCTGTCTGTGCGAGTGTGCCTCTTCATGTATGTGTGTGTGTCTACGTGTGCCTTGGTGAATTCCTGCAGTGCATCTTGTAGATGGTACACACGGCTGCCACTGTTCGTTGGTGGTAGAGGGAATGAATGTTTGTGGGAGGGGGAGCAATCAAGTGGTATGCTTTGTCCTGGATGGTGTCAAGCTATTTGAGTGTTGTGGTGCTGCACTAGTCCAGGCAAGTGGAAACTATTCCATTCCACTCCTGACTTGTGCCTTGTAGATGGTGGACAGGCTTTGGAGAGTCAGGAGGTGAGTTACTCACCGCAAGATTCGTAGTCTTTGATCTGCTCTGGTAGCCATATTATTTATATGGCTAGTCCAGTTTAGGTCTGGTCAATGGTAACCCCCCAGGATGTTGATAGTGGAGGATTCAGCGATGGTAATGCCATTGAATTTCAAAGGGTGATGGTTAGATCCTCTATTGTTAGAGATGGTCATTGCCTGGCACTTGTGCGGCATGAATGTAACTTGGCACTTGTCAACTCAAATCATAGAATTTACAGTACAGAAGGAAGCCATTCGGCCCATCGAATGAACACTGGCCCTTGAAAGAGCACCCTACTTAAGCCCACACCCCCACCCTCTCCCTGTAACCCGTAACCTCACCTAAGCTTTGGACACTTCGGGCGATTTAGCATGGCCAATCCACCTAACCTGCACATCTTTGGACAGTGGGAGGAAACCGGAGCACCCGGAGAAAACTCACGCTGACACAGGGAGAACGTGCAGACTCCGCACAGACAGTGACCCAAGCCGGGAATCAAACCGGTTCCCTGCCGCTGTGAAGCCACAGTGCTAACCACTGTGCTACCGTGCTGCCCAGGATATTGTCCAGGTCGTGCTGCATTTGGACAGGGACTGCTCCAGTATCTGAGGAGGCACAAATGGAACTGAACGTCATGTAATCATCAAAAATCATTTTCAATTCTGACCTTATGATGGAAGGAAGATCATTGATAAAGCAGCTGAAGATGGTTAGGTGTTGTGGGGAGAGAAATGATTCGGGCTTACTAAGAACAATTTATTACGGCAGTCAACAATTATTCTTAGGAATTTTTGAATTTATGTAGTGTATAGTATATTAAAGCCTTAAAGGATAATTTGGCAAAGATATCAACTAACAGCTGACATGGCACCATCTGCAGCAGTCAGCATAAGGGCCAAGCAGTTTTCAGTTTCCAGTGTAACTGGTTCTCAGCGACCTTAAAATCTTGTTCTTAAGACAAAACCTACAAGTAGTAAGGATAAAGGTTAACAATATGTTTCCCTAACTCGACCTAAGGACCAGAACACCGTGGAGGAGGGGATATGGAAAAGAAGGTATCAAAGGAGCGAGGGCATAAAACAGAGAAGATGTGAAAAAATATAAAATGGCGGTGGATACAAAAGATGGGAGGTCGAGAGAAATACTGGGAGACTGGAAAGCAAGAAATGAAAAGCAAGTGAAAACAACCAGGAGCAAGATGGTGACGAGTAACTGCATGTCATCTCCAGCTTCAGGAGAGGAGAAGACTCAAAACCAAACAGTCTAAATGAAATAAAAGTACAAGTGTAGGAGAGAGGTTGCAGGAACGCAGGGTGAGTCGATAGCTGGAACACCGCATGGCTCGTAAAATCTGGAGGGAGGACGAGTAACTGAGGAACAGGAGAGTTTCACTGCTTACAATTATCTGGAAGCAGGTTAGGGGCTTCCACTTGTGTTTCTGCTGCTCTGATTTAATTTCCACAGCTCTTCCCTTATTTGTTGATTCTTCATTAGCACAGTTGCTATATAAATGCCAATCTTTCCTTTTTAATTAACGTTGAATGCAAGACACTGAAAGCTGTTAAAGAGTTTGTGAAATTGGATGTCTGGACTATTCTAGATAGTGACGTTTTTATCATTTAAAGGGGAATTTAACCTTCCTCTTGCTCAACTTCTGCCTGCTATTTTCCAGATGTGAACACTCCCTTTAAAATACCTATTTTTATTGTGAAAGAGAAGAGATCAAGGAGATTTTAATATTTATAGATTATGGTGATGAATATATTTCTTTCTCTCCATCTCACTGTATCCCCCTCTGTCTCAGTGGATCTCTCCGGGTCTCGCTCTGTGTCTCCCTCCCTGTTTTGCTCCTTGTTTCACTCCCTGTCTCACTGTATCTCCGTCTGTCTCACTCCCTGTCTCACTGTATCTCCGTCTGTCTCACTCCCTGTCTCACTGTATCTCCGTCTGTCTCACTCCCTGTCTCACTGTATCTCCGTCTGTCTCACTCCCTGTCTCACTGTATCTCCGTCTTTCTCATTCCCTGTCTTACTGTATCTCTGTCTGTCTCACTCCCTGTCTCACTGTATCTCCGTCTGTCTCACTCCCTGTCTCACTGTATCTCTGTCTGTCTCACTCCCTGTCTCACTGTATCTCCGTCTGTCTCACTCCCTGTCTCACTGTATCTCCGGCTGTCTCACTCCCTGTCTCACTGTATCTCCGTCTGTCTCACTCCGTCTCACTGTATCTCCGTCTGTCTCACTCCCTGTCTCAATGTATCGCCGTCTGTCTCACTCCCTGTCTCACTGTATCTTCGTCTGTCTCACTCCCTGTCTCACTGTATCTCTGTCTGTCTCACTCCCTGTCTCACTGTATCTCCGTCTGTCTCACTCCCTGTCTCACTGTATCTCCATCTGTCTCACTCCCTGTCTCACTGTATCTCCGTCTGTCTCACTCCCTGTCTCACTGTATCTCTGTCTGTCTCACTCCCTGTCTCACTGTATCTCCGTCTGTCTCACTCCCTGTCTCACTGTATCTCCGTCTGTCTCACTCCCTGTCTCACTGTATCTCTGTCTGTCTCACTCTGTCTCACTGTATCTCCGTCTATCTCACTCCCTGTCTCACTGTATCTCTGTCTGTCTCACTCTGTCTCACTGTATCTCCGTCTGTCTCACTCCCTGTCTCAATGTATCTCCGTCTGTCTCACTCCCTGTCTCACTGTATCTCCATCTGTCTCACTCCCTGTCTCACTGTATCTCCGTCTGTCTCACTCCCTGTCTCACTGTATCGCTGTCTGTCTCACTCCCTGTCTCACTGTATCTCTGTCTGTCTCACTCCCTGTCTCATTGTATCTCCGTCTGTCTCACTCCCTGTCTCACTGTATCTCTATCTGTCTCACTCCCTGTCTCACTGTATCTCCGTCTGTCTCACTTCCTGTCTCACTGTATCTCCGTCTGTCTCACTCCCTGTCTCACTGTATCTCTGTCTGTCTCACTCCCTGTCTCACTGTATCTCCGTCTGTTTCACTTTCTGTCTCACTGTATCTCTCTCTCTAACCCCTTCTAATTTTCCTTCACTGTCTTCGGTCTACGTAGTTGCACTCATGCAGTTTATAGGGGCTGTTGCCCGGACCCCCAACCCAGTGCGACAAGGAATTGTCTGTTAGATGTCTGGATTAATGAACTAGCACATTGTTTGATAAACAGTTCGTACCAGATGTGTCCCTGCTGTGGTGTCAATGGTCTGTTGCTGCACCTCATCTGTAAACAGGCATAGCAACACATCTCACAGCACCATAGCAACACTGCAGCGGAGACGATAATCTCATCAGACACAGCATCCACAGTGACTGTATCCAGCTCTCCCGTGAGTTTAGTTGGACACAGATTCTACTCAGCGCATTGAATAATGAAGTCGGATTTATATATTCGTATCATAAGGTTTAGGCTGACTATGGGACAGGAGAAAGAACAATCCAGAATAAGAATCGTAAGAAGTCTTACAACACCAGGTTAAAGTCCAACAGGTTTGTTTCAAATCGCTAGCTTTCAGAGCACTGCTCCTTCCTCAGGTGAATGAAGAGGTATGTTCCAGAAACATATATATAGACAAAGTTAAAGATGCCAGACAATGCTTAGAATGCGAGCATTTGCAGGTAATTAAGTCTTTACAGATCCAAAGAGATGGGTAACCCCAGGTTAAAGAGGTGTGAATTGTCCTGGCTTGAGACAATGGTTCAACTATGAACTGCTACCGTAATGAGAGTAAATGGCTCAAGGGAACGACAACAGTTGGAATAGTGACATCACTGCTTCCCCGATGAAGTGTTCATGCCCTCTTATATTTTCTGAATCCCTGCACTAACACCAAATTCTGTTCAAACCCTTGAATGAAAATGAATGTGCAAGGACAGAAAGTGTGAATGTCAGTATGTGGTAACGTGCCTGTGAAGGTGACTGACCAGTGCTCTTCCTCAGGGATCACCGTCTGAGCTGCTGAGAATTTCCTGCCTTTGCTATTTTTAATTTCAGATTTCCAGCATCCTCAGAATTTTGCTGATGCCACCCATTGCACTGAGCTCCTGAACAGTTAGTGTCTCCTGGCTGATGTGTGACTCCGGGATATACCCATAGCTCCAGCTCTTGACCCCTCTTGGCTTTTGTAAGTGAAAGGGATTAAAGCAGGGAAGAAACCAGAGGCAACCCTTGTCCGGGAACAACTTCTGCCATGCCAACCAGACTGGAAGATTGAGCTGAATGACAATCTGCTCCTTCTTCTATTTGTTCGTTTCATTCTAGGTAATTGTGAAGCTTTATCCACCTGACAACAGTTGGAGGAAATTATAATACTCCAGCTCAACTCAAAGTCAGCGCAATATTGGAGACAGGGCCTGGGACCGTCTCAGTGCCTTTCATTCATCAGGAATCGGTCTGAAAAATTCTTTAGGTTTCTGCACAGAGCTCTTTGTCCCTCCTTCTCCCGCCACCCAGCAATTCTACAGTCCTTATCCTCTCTGCCCCCTCTCTTACCACAATCTCCTCAAGGGGCTGGTTTAGCACACTGGGCTAAAGAGCTGTATTTTAAAGCACATCAAGGCAGGCCAGCAGCACGGTTCAATTCCTGTACCAGCCTCCCCGAACAGGCGCCGGAATATGGCAACTAGGGGCTTTTCACAGTAACTTCATTTGAAGCCTATTTGTGACAATAAGTGACTTTCATTTCATTTCATTTCATTTTCATTTCTCCCCCTGTCTCATTCTGTCATATTCAAACCCCTTCCTCAATTCGCCAGATCAAAATCACTAAAACGGGTAATCTGGCCATTATCTTGTTGCTGATTGTGGGAGCTTGCTGTGCACACATCGGCTGCCAGGTTTCCTGCATTGCGACAGTGACACAACTTTAAAAGCAGTTCATTAGCTGTAAACTACTTTGGGATGCTCTGGAGCCAATTTTTGCACAGTGAAATTAAATGTAACATAACCTGGAATATCTTCAAATGAAAGTTGGCAATCCCTAGGTGACATTTGACACATCCAGGCTCATATAAAGGAGAATTGTTTGATTCCCTGGTGTGTGTATCAAGGGTATAAACCATATCATTAACTAAACAAGGAACTGATCCATTGTCCATCGGTGGCACCTGTCTGCACACATACAAGGGACAAAAGAATCAACATTCTATTCATCACTTTGACATTGAATGGACTGAGTGAAATGTTCGATTTCCAAACATGTACCTGTTGTTAAGTAAATACTTAACAATGGTTTAATTGCATTGCTGACCTCAGAATTGAAGAAGTAAATAAACAAGAGCTCTTCAGGGAGCGTGCCAATGAAACATATTATTGATGGCCATTATTGATAGGGCCAACCTTTTACAAAGGCTGGTGTTCTTGTTACAAATGGAGCTGTCCATAGTTGGCCTGACTCAAGCCTGGAGCTGGAGTCAATGATACAGACAAAAACTCCGCTGCCTGCTGCCCTGAACCAATCAGAACATAAGGTCCTTGCCCTCAATTACCAGTTCCGTGAGTTACCAGTGCTGAAACCCAGCGAGGGAGTATGGGTCTGAGACCAGCAGATGGATGGCACCATTATTGAAAACACTCCACAACCAAGATCATGAAGGGTTGAGACAGACCAGGGTATCAAAAGGAGAAACCACAACACCTTAATATCCTTGGGGAGAAAGCCAAAAGAAACCTGAGCTTACTACTCAGGTCCTGATGAAGAAGAAAGATTTATCACCAGCTCTACAGTCACCCAGGAGAAGAGCATTCCCACCGACCGAAGGGAAAGTAGGAATATCCCAAACTCAACAGGAGATCAGACCAAGAACAGGGAGATTGGTCAAAGGACCTCAGAGAACAACCCTGTGAAGCCTGAGACTTTTGGAAGCGATGTAGGCTGATGTAAATATGATGGCTATAAAGAGGAGGGAGGTGTAGACTAAAGGGTTAACATCAGAAGCATATATGATACTGATGTAACAATAATGTCAGACCACATGGCTGAGAAGTAAGGATGATGTGGAAGGAGGAGATGCTCCAGTTTTGTGTAGAGGCCCAAATGAGTAAACATCGCAAATAAATAGTTCAGAACTCGGGCAGCATGCTTTTGGGAGATTAGATGATCTTCAAACCTCAGCTAAACCCTGACCACAAAACAGAACACCTGCCTCTAGGCATGGCTCCCAGTGAGGGTTAAATATTCCTCTACCTTCACCCACAAATACATTTGGAATGCAGTAATGTCAGAAACCTGGGAACCAATGTACCTTTCTTTGTGTGAAGGTTAATGTTTGTTCTTGGACGCTTCGATTACCAGTCATTCTACTGTAAGTCAGAGGTAAATCATAGAATCAGGCATCAAATGGACATGGTGTAGTGATATTTTCAGTGGATTAATAATCCAAAATCCCAGATTAATGCTCTGGGAATCTGCATTCAAATCTCACCACAGCAGATGGTGACATTTGAATTCAATAAAAAATTGGAATAAAAATGTCGAATATGGCCATGAATTCATTGTCAATTGTCGTAAAAAGACATTTGGTTCACTAATGTCCTTTAGGGAAGGAAATCTGCCACCCTTACCTGGTCTGTCCTACATGTGACCCCCTTTGAAATGACCTAGCAAGCCACTCAGTTTAAGGGCAATCAGGGATGAGCAATAAATGTTGGCCAAGCTAGTGAATCCCACATCCAATTAATGAATCAAAACAGTGTGAAATGCCACCAGATTTTAGAGAAGTTTGATGAACAATGTCACCCAATTATTATGGCAGAATTGGAACCTTTATTCCCCAACAAATATCCACCTATTTCCACTTCCATAACATTGCCTGACTCACTCCCATCAGTTCATCTCCTGCTGAGACCCTCATTCATTCCTTCGTTGCCTCTGGACTTGACAATTCCAACACTCCTCTGGCCAGCCTCCCACATTCTACTGCCCATCAACATGAGATCATCTAAGACCCCCGCGATTCTCTGCTGCCCACGACGGGTCGGAGAATAGCGGGAGGGCCTTCCCGACAATTTTCACGCCCTCCTGCTATTCTCCACCCCCCCCCCCCCCCCCACCCCCCCCACGGCCGCCCCACGACACGAATCGCTGCTCGCCGTTTTTTACGGCGAGCAGCGATTCTCCCCAGGCCGATGGGCTGAGTTCCCAGACCTTTACGGCCGTTTTCACGAACGCGATCACACCTGCTCTCACCGTTCGTGAAAACGCCCGCAAAGTGCCGTCCCGGACAACCATGGCACCGATTGGCACGGACGCACCACAGCCGTGCCAAGGGTGGCATGGGCCTGCGATCGGTGGGCACCAATCGCGGGCAGCGGGTCCGATACCCGCGCACTATTTGTTCTTCCACCGCCCCGCAGGATCAGTCCGCGGGGCATCTGAGGGGCATGATGGCCCGCGCATGCGCGGGTTTGACGCGTCTGCGTGATGACGTCATCCGCGCATGCGCGGGTTGGAGCTGTCCAACCCGCGCATGCGTGGCTGATGTCATCGTGCACGTCAGCCGGCGTGATGCTTGGTGCGCGGACTTAGCGACGGTCGTTAAGCCCGCGATGCCGTGCTTCACGGGGCCCCGCTGCTAGCCCCGCCCGGGGGGGAGAATCGGGTCCTGGGAGGGGGCGCGGAGGCTGCCGTGAAACACGGCCAGTTTCACGGCAGCCTTTACGACTCTCCGCATTTGTCCTGAATCCTGAATTTCACTCAAATTCACTCCCCTGCACCCCCTGTGCTCACTGACCTACATCGACTCCTGGTCAAGCAGTGTAAAGTCATAAAGTTTTACAGCGCAGAAAGAGGCCCTTGGGCCCATTATGTTTGTGCCAGCCACCAAGCACCAATCTATTCTAATCCCATTTTCCAGCATTTGGTCAATGGCTTTACATGCTCTGGGGTTTCAAGTACTTACCCTAAGTGTCTTGATTTTTAAATTCTAATTTTTGTTTTCAAATCCCTCCGTGTCCTCCCTATCTCAGCAATATCCTCCTTCCCCACAACTCTTCAAGATCTCCGAGCTCCTCCAATTCTGTCCCTTAAGCTTTCCTGATTTTAACACTCCACCATTGGTGGCCATACCTTCAGCTGCCTGAGCCCCAGGCTCTGAAATTCCCTTCCCAAGCCCCGCTGCCTCGTCATCTCTTTTTACCCCTTCGGGTGAGCTGGCTAAAAGCATGTCCCATGCTCATTCCATGCCTTGTGGTCCTGTGCTCTCCACTTCAGTTTCTGGGCAGGAGCCCCTCATTTTTAATTTCGATGTGCAATATGACTCGGGAATAAAGTACATGAGGTGGTTTCCCACTGCTTTCCCTATGCCGGCTTAAAGGAAACAAGTGCTTCTCTGAAAGGATCTTGCTCCCGTGAGCAGCTGCTGCCTTCTTGTACTTCTCCCTCTTCCACCATCCCCACCAAAAATTCACTGGTTCTGTTGTTGGTCATGGCTCATATCCTTGAGGTCCTTTCCTGGGTCTGAGGCGACTCGCAAAAGAACAGTGATGACCCTCTGAGATTTCAAATAATCCTGCTATCCTATCTGGAAGATACTCAAGACCTACTTTGACCAAGCTTTTAATCATCTCTCCTCCTGGTTCAAATCTTCCGTTGTCCTAGAAATAAGGCTATATTGGGTGTTGGAACCCTGCAGAAGTCTTAGAGTGTGAACACGCACTGTAAATGCCTGAGAGGTTTGAACATCCAATAGGCTGATTAGTGCTGACTGGGCCCCTCCGCAAAAGCCTCCTGACACTGAACTCAGGGTCGCAGCTTGGGAAAGATATGTGGGATTTTCCTGGATACTTGTCGAGAAATGTTACTCGGGTTGATAATGGATGTAATTCTGAGATTAGCCAGCATAACTGAACAGAGCAGCACAACCAAACCCAGCCCCCAATCACCCTCTGCAACCTGACGACTGCCCACAACCCAATCAACCCGCCACACATCCAATGAGCCTCCCAACCTGACTGCCCACCCAATCCAAACCGACTGCCCCAGCTCCCCGACTTGACTGCCCACCGCAGCCGACCCATCCACACCATGACCCGACCCGACTGGTCAATCAACTTGACTGCTACCCCAACCCAACCTAACTACCCTCCTTACCAAACTGCCCACCTGACCTATTCACCTCCTGGCCCCACTGTCCCCTCAACCCAATTCAACTGCCGCCTCTGACCCAACAACACCGACCCCCGCACTCGACTTCCTACCTGACCTAACTACCCCAACCCCCCAACCTGACTGCCCATCCAATCTGACCCAATTACCCCAACCCAACCAACCCAACCTGATTACCCCCTGCCACACCGACCTAGAAAAACTTGATTACCCCCTCCAACCAGATTTTGCCAAGCTGACCCAATCTGATCACAGACCACCCCCGACCCACCATCTCATTAAGGTCAACTCCTGCTTGTTGTGTTCTGCTGCTTCAGATAACCACAGGCTGCTACTTGATGCAGTCTTAACTAAAGGATGCTCCAGACTCTGAAATGAGTTCAACGTGTTTATTGAACTACTGTATTAACACAGTTCTCAAATGAGTTCGACTCTCTGCTAATCTAACTGTAGTAACTCAGCCTAACTGTACCAGCTTGCTCTAAGCCACGTGCTGGGGTTTGCTGCTGCTAATCAACCCTGTCTAACTCTCCAGATGTCTGTCTGTGGAAAGAGGCAGGGTGTGAGTGCCTCATCCCTTTTATAGTGTTTATGTCATGCCGCCTTGTGGTGATGCCACCTCTGAGTGTCCTGACTGCCCATTGGTTGTGTCCTATTCTGAGTGTTCATTGGTTGCATGTTTGCATATCATGACACACCTTGTGTGGTTTTATTATGCTAAAGGCATTATACAAATGCAAGTTATTGTTGGATGGAATCCTGTTGGAATCATGCCTTTGAGAAATTAGATGTCATCTGGGAACAGCCATGAGATTTTGATGTAGATTTAAACTAATCATCATCCGTTATTCCAGAATCAATCATCAAGGCCTTGGGCGAAAGCAACAACAATTCTGATAAACTACAAGCTGTCACTGTGGAAATCGGAGTCCAGAATCTGATGAGAAGAAATATTCTGCAACTTAATTAAGGAAAGAGAGACCATTGACCAGACTCTGTTTGTATAGTCAACTGATCAGAGCATGATGTTAAACATTGCAGTCAGAACAGCTCACTCAGGTGCTAACTCCATTCCAGGAACTCATTAGATTGGTCCTTCCTCATTGTAAATCTAAACTGGGGCTGTTGAGGCTATTGAACTATGAGGGGCACCACAGGTGTGCCAGATCTTGCCCCCAGTCAAGATCAGCACTTAACGTGCAGGAGTCACATTCAGACAATTTGTGATTTCTCCCCACGCTACAAGATGGCCCAAAGAGCAATGGTTCCTAATCTGTTACCTTAACTTAGACTAGATACCTCAGCACAGGCCAGCAATTAGCAGTCCAAATCCAAACAGCTCAATACCATGTTCTGGGGCGCATTGAGTCGCACATCCATCCGATTTAGTGTGATGAATGTAGGAATTTCAGATATATTGCATTATATGTATTTGGTGCAGTAAGGGTTAAAAGCCTGGGTTAGTGTGTGTATGACTGCTGCAGTCATGTTTTTTAAAACCTTGGTTTGAAAGGCAGCTAGACCTTTTGGAGACAGAGATGCAGTTAAAGCACTGTAAACGTTTGGGCTAATATACTTTTGTTTATATTAAGAGGGTTCTCTGGGGAGTAGGTAATTAGAGACATTAGGTGGGATTCTTCGACCCCCCGCTGGGTCAGAGAATCGGCGGGGGTGGGGGCAGCATGAATCCCACCCCGCCACTCCGACGCCGGCTGCCAAATTCTCCGGCGCTGGGTTTTTGGTGGGGGCGGGGATCGCGCCGGTCGGGGGCCGCTGGCAGTGCCCACCCCCCCCCCCCCCGGCAATTCTCTGTTCCCCGATGGGCCGTCGGCCGCCATTTTCGGCCATTTCCGCCGGCGTGGATTAGACCTGGTCCGTACCAGAGGGACCTGGCTCTGTGGGCAGCCTGTGGAGTCCTCGGGGTGGGCATGGGGGGATCTGGCTCTGGGGAGGCCCCCACAGTGGCCTGGCCCGCGGTCAGGGCCCACCCATCTGTGGGCAGGCCTGTGCCGTGGGAGCACTTGTTCCCGTCGTGCCGGCCTGTGTAAATCTCCACCATGGCCGGTGCAGAGAAGAAACACCCTGCGCATGCGCAGGAATCACGCCAGCGGTTCTGGGAACATGCTGGCACTCCTGTGCATGTGCCAACTCGCGCCGGTCGGCGGAGGCCCTTCAGCGGCAGTTGGCGCGGTGCCAACCCCTCCAGCGCTGGCCTGGCCCCCGAAGGTGCGGAGGATTCTGCACCTTCCGGGTGGCCTGACGCCGGAGTGGTGCACGCCACTCTTTGGCGCCGGTACGGTCCGCCCACCGGATACCGGAGAATCCTGGCCATTGTGTGGGGTGGGATTCTTCGACCATCCGCCAGGTTGGAGAATTACCGGGGGGGCGGCGTGAATCCCGCCCCTCCGCCCCGCGCTGGCTGCTGGATTCTCATGTGCCGGTTTTTCGGCGGAGACGGGAATGGTGTCTCGCCGGTCGGGGGCCGTTGGAGCTCCCCCCCCCCCCCCACCGGCGATTCTCCGGCCCGCGATGGGCCGAGTGGCTGCCCGTTTTCGGCCAGTCCCGCCGGCGTATATTACACTAGGTCCGTAACGGTGGGACCTGGCTCTGAGGGTGGTCTACGGAGTCCTCGGAGGGGGGGGGGGGGCATGGGAGGATCTGGCTCCGGGGGGGGGGGGCCCGCACGGTGGCCTGGCCCGCGATTGGGGCCCACCAATCTGTGGGCGGGCCTGTGCCATGGGGGCACTCGTTCCCTCCGCGCCAGCCTGTGTAAAGCTCCACCATGGCCGGTGCGGAGAAGAACACATCTGCGAATGCGCTGGGATAACACTCGTACACGCTGGTGCTCCCGTGCATGCGCCGACCCCGCCGGCGTTAGCCTAGCCCCTGAAGGTGTGGAGGATTCCGCACCTTCCAGGCGGCCCGATGCCGGAGTGGTTCACGCCACCCCTCGGTGCCAGTACGGCCTGCCCCGCCGGGTAGCGGAGAATCCCACCACGTATCCCTATTCGAGCATGAAATCACTCCTGGAGCTAAGTATCCTTTCCTCACAGTCATACAAGAACCTCGGGAGGACCGTCATTTTAACTGACTGCACCCTCCCTGCCAGCGACAGCGGCACCATGTCCCACCTCTTAAACTCCTCCTCCATCTGTTCCACCAGTCTGGAAAAGTTCAACTTGTGGAGGGTCCCCCAGTTCTTTGCCACCTGCACCCCCAAATACCTAAAACTTTTAACTGCTCTTTTGAAGGGGAGCCTCCCAATTCCCTCCCCTTGGTCTCCCGGGTGTATTACAAAGACCTCACTTTTCCCCAGATTTAATTTATACCCCGAAAAGTCCCCGAACTCCGCTAGTATCCCCATTACCTCCGGCATTCCCCCCTCCGGGTCTGCCACATACACCAACAAATCATCCGCATAGAGCGAGACCCGATGTTCCTCCCCTCCCCTTGTCAGTCCTCTCCACCCCCCTGAACCCCTCAGTGCCATCGCCAACGGCTCAATCGCTAATGCAAAGAGTAAGGGAGATAGGGGACATCCCTGCCTAGTACCTCGATGGAGCCCAAAATATTCTGACCTCCTCCCGTTTGTTACCACACTTGCCATCGGAGCTGAATAGAGCAGTTTTTACCCACTTGATAAATCCCTCCCCAAACCCAAACCTTTCCAACGTCTCCCACAAGTATTCCCACTCCACCCTGTCAAATGCCTTCTCCGCGTCCAGCGCTACCACTATCTCCGCCTCCCCTTCCACTGCTGGCATCATAATCACATTTAACAATCTCCGGACATTTGTGTTAAGTTGACGTCCCTTCACGAACCCCGTCTGGTCTTCATGGACTACCCCTGGCACACAGTCCTCTATCCTGGTTGCCAGGACCTTTGCTAACAGCTTGGCGTCAACATTCAGGAGGGAGATGGGCCTGTAGGACCCGCACTGGACCGGGTCCTTGTCCCGCTTCAAAATCAAGGAGATCAGGGCCTGCGACATTGTTGGGGGCAGAACCCCCCCCTCGCTGCGCCTCATTAAAGGCTCGCACCAGCACTGGACCCACCAAGTCCACAAATTTCCTGTAAAACTCCACCGGGAACCCATCCGGCCCCGGCGCCTTCCCCGCCTGCATCTGGCCTATCCCTTTAATTAGCTCCTGCAGCTCTATCGGCGCCCCCAACCCTTCTACCAGCTCCTCCTGTACCTTTGGGAACCCCAATTTGTCGAGAAAGTTCTTCATTCCCCCTCTCCTCTTCGGCGGTTCAGACCTATACAATTCCCTATAGAAGTCCCTAAAGACCCTATTCACCTCTTGCCCCTTCTGCACTACATCCCCACCCCTCTCTCTCACTCCCCCAATCTCTCTGGCTGCATCTCGCTTACGAAGCTGGTGTGCCAGCATCCTGCTCACCTTTTCCCCGTACTCATACGCCGCACCCTGCGCCTTTCTCCACTGCATTTCCGCCTTCCTAGTGGTCAGTAGGTCGAACCTGGCCTGCAAGCTACGCCGCTCCCTTAATAGCCCCTCCTCTGGTGCCGCCGCATATTTCCTATCTACTTCTAGGAGCTCCCCCACCAGCCTCTCCCTTTCCTGCCTCTCCTTCCTCTCTCTGTGTGCCCTTATGGAGATCAGCTCTCCTCTAATCACTGCTTTCAAGGCCTCCCAGACCGTCCCCACCTGCACCTCACCTGTGTCATTCGTACCCAGATAGTTCTCAATGCCCGTTCTCACCCTTCTGCACACCTCTTCGTCCGCCAACAGCCCTACATCCAGGCGCCACAACGGGCGTTGATCCCGCGCCTCCCCCATGTCCACGTCCACCCAATGTGGTGCATGGTCCGATATCGCAATGGCCGAGTACTCCGTGCCCTGCACTCTAGGTATCAGCCCCCTGTTCAATACGAAAAAATCGATCCTAGAGTACACTCTGTGGACGTGGGAGAAAAAAGAATACTCCCTCGCCCTAGGCCTACCAAATCTCCATGGGTCTACCCCTCCCATCTGCTCCATGAACCCCCTTAACACCTCTGCCGCTGCCGGCCTCCTATTCGTCCTGGAACTCGATCTATCCAGCCCAGGGTCTAACACCGTATTAAAGTCCCCTCCCATGATCAGGCCCCCTGCCTCCAGTCCCGGGATGAGGCCCAGCAGGCGCCTCATAAAACCCGCGTCGTCCCAGTTCGGGGCATACACATTTACCAGTACCACATTCTCTCCCTGCAACCTACCCCTCACCATCACGTACCTGCCCTCCTTGTCTGCCACCACCTCTGCCGCCACAAACGACACCCTCTTTCCCACCAAAATCGCCACCCCCCGGTTCTTGATATCCAAGCCTGAGTGGAACACCTGTCCCACCCACCCCCTTCTCAGGCGGACCTGATCTGCTACCCTCAAATGAGTCTCCTGCAGCATTGCTACATCAGCCTTCAGTCCCTTCAGGTGTGAGAAGACCCTTGATCTTTGACCGGCCCATTCAGCCCCCTTACGTTCCACGTGATCAATCGGATCGCAGAGCGACCCGTCTCTACTCCCTGTCGATTAGCCATGTCTTGTCCCTTGCTCGCCCCGGGTCATCCCTCCTTTTCTGACCCGCTTCCCATAGCGATGGCCCCCCCCCCCACCCCCCCGGCTCTCCCCTTCTCGTCCCTAGGTCTTTCCAGCAGCAACCCGGTGTCCCCCCCCAGCCCCCCCCCCTTCCCCCCCCTTCCCCCCCCCCCCCCCCCCCCCCCCCCCCCCCGGCTAGGACCCCTCCTAGCCGCGATGTACCCAACATCGTACTCCCGAGAGTCAGCTGGTCTCCGCTGACCCGGCTGCTCCTGCCACATTCCGACTCCTCCCGGTTCACCCCATCTGCGCCCGTGAAAGATCCCCTTAAAAACCCCATAGAAAGACCCGCATAATCAACCCGCTCCCCCCCGTCCCGTCTCCCCAACTTAACGATATAATACCCAATGGCAACTAAATACATAAATACTTAACTACATACTTAAATAACAAAATAATTAACTAGCTATCAACTAACAGTGTGCCCAACCATCACCCTCCATCAAACAGTATAAATAACCGCAGATAACCATAACCCGAAAAGAAAAAAAGAACAAAAAACCCCCCCAAGCACCCAAAGAAAAAGGGTAAGAGGGGTAAATAACTAAGGGAAATTGGAAACGGGAAGAAACACCCCATAAGAAGCCAACGACCCACAATAGAGATTTCAACAGTACAAATATACAGAAACACCCAACAACTCGAAACCTTCAAGATATTCAGAAAAGTCAACCGTTCGAGAAAAAACACCCCAAACAATCCACGAAACTGTTACCCAGTTCCGACCTGGCCTGAAAAAGAAAAGGGCCACTTGCTCAATCAAGAGTCCCCAGGCGGCTACGACCGCCGGTGCTCCCAGGTTTTAGTTCGTGTCCAACTTTTCCTCTTGTACAAAGGTCCAGGCCTCCTCTGGGGACTCGAAATAATGATGTTGGTCCTTGTAGGTGACCCACAAGCGCGCCGGTTGCAGCATTCCAAATTTGATCTTTTTCGCGTGTAGCACCGCCTTTGTCCGGTTGTACCGGGCCCGCCGCTTTGCCACCTCCGCACTCCAGTCCTGGTACACCCTTACCGTCGAGTTCTGCCACTTCCTGCTTTTCTCCCTTTTTGCCCACCTCAGGACTTTCTCTCGATCACTTAGCCGCTGGAACCGCACCAGCACCGCCCTCGGGGGCTCGTTTGCCCTAGGCCTCCTGGCCATGACCCGGTATGCCTCTTCCAGTTCCAGGGGCGCCGGACCGGCCCTTTCCCCCATCAGGGAGCTCAACATCTCCGCCACATATCCCGGGAGATCCGACCCCTCCAGGCCTTCTTCCAGGCCCAGGATCCTCAAATTTTTCCTCCTCATCCGAGTGTCCAGCTCCTCGAAGCGGCTCTGCCACTTCATGTGGAGTGCCTCGTGCACCTCCACCTTTGCCCCGATGACTGTGGCCTCCTCCTCCCTCGCGGTCATCTCCTGCTGCAGATCTTTAATCGACGCCTCTTGGATCGCCTGGGCTCCCACCAACCTGGTGGCCGTCGCGTTCATGGACTCTAAGAGTTCCACTTTCATCTCCGTGAAAAAACGGAGGAGAGCGGCCTGCTGCTCCTCCGCCCATTTCTTCCACTCCTCCGATGCGCCGCCGGCCGCCATTTTGATTTTCTTCCCCCGCTTTTTTTGGGGAGCTGCTGCCGTTTTTCTTGCCGCTCCACTCCGGGTACCGACCATAAAATCGGTCTAGTTCTCCTCAGGGGACCTTCTCCCACCGGGATTCGTTTTTTCAGCACCGTTGGGGCCCTCCAATTGGCCCAAAAAACACCTTTGTCGCAGGAGCTTCCAAATGTGCGGCTTAGCTAGTCATAGCCGCAACCGGAAGTCAGTTAGATACAGAGTTAATCTCCTTCTGCACTGTCCCCATCGAATACTCCCAAGGCAGGTACCGCTGGAATACGGCTACATCAAGCAGTTAGGGAAGCTGATGGAATGTTATTGTTTATTGTGAGGGGACTTGAATATAAAGGTTGTGCTTCAGTTGTACAGGACACTGGTGAGACCACATCTGGAATATAGACTCCTTTGTTAAGGAAGGATGTAAATGCATCAGAAGCTTTACTAGACTAATACCAGTAATGGACGGATTGCCTTATGAGGAAAGGTTGGATAGATTAGGTTTGTAGCCACTAGAGTTTAGAAGAGTAAGAGGCGAAGTGAATTTAAAATATAAGATCCTGAGGGATATTGACAGGATGGATGTGGAGACGGTGGCTGGATTCTCTGCTTTTGGGACTATGTCCTCACGCTGTCGTAAAAGCTGTGGACATACAGGCCAGAAAAACTGCCGTGAAAGGGCCGCATATTCTCCGCTCTGGAGTGGGCTAGCAGTGAACCATTGTAAAACTAGCAGCTTTTGCTGCAGATACGGGCCCCCGCACTTCAAGGTCAGAGGCCACGTATGCTCTTGGCGGCGGCCTCCAGCGGCCGAGCCGTGTTCAATGGCGGACTCAGGCCGCGGAGCTGGACCGTAAACATAGTGCCTCCAATCAGCCACGTGACCGACCCAATCCGCCCGCTCAAAATTCGGCCGGTCCTGTATAAAGCCCCCCATCCCCTCCGATCAGCTTGCGCCCGACCAGATCAGCCGCGGACTGAGTCCGCAGCTGCCACGCTCGTATCCCGACCTGCAGGACCATGTTAAATCCATGGCATCGGGACTTTGGTTGGTCGCCGGGGTGTGTGGGGGGGGGGGGGGGGGGGGGGGGGGGGAGAATGGCGGGTCGAGCCTTTAGAAATGGCTGCAGGTATGCAATATGCGGCGCGGTCGCTTTTCGGGGCCTGGAGAATCGGGGAACTGATGACGGTGTGGTGAGATAACCACTGTAGTTATGTGTACTGCAGTAGGGGGATGTATGCCTGTACCTGTAATACAGGTTCCTCCGGTCAGCCCCTGCCGGCTAGCTCCGCCCACAGGGAGCTTGTGTATAAATATGTATGAGAGCTGCTCAGACCCTCAGTCTACAGTTGCGGATGGAGGGACAACATCGTACAACAATAAAGCCTCTATTGTACTAGTCTCTCGGCTTTGAGTATAATTGTTAGCGCCACAATTTATTGCTGTACGATGTTGTCCCTCCATCCGCAACTACAGCCGGTCCCGATTCCATGCGGGGAAATGGATTCTCCGCCCCGGCGCCGGCCGCCATTTCGGCAGTGTGATGTGGAGAATCCAGCCCGATGTTTCCTCTTGTGGGAGAATCTAGAACGAGGGATCACTGTTCAAAAATAAGGGGCCGCCCTATCAAAACAGAGATGAGAAATCAGGACTGTGAGTTTCTGGAACTCTCTTCAAAAAGCATGGAAGCAGAATCCTTGAATTTAAGGTGGAGGTCGAAAAATTCTTGACTAACAAGGGGGGGGTGAGAGGTTTTGGGGGTAGGCAGGAATGTAGGGTTGAGGTTGCAATCAGCTCATTCATGATTTTATTGATTGGCACAGCAAGCTCGAGGGGCCGAGTGGCCTACTCCTGCTCCTAATTCATATGTTCGTATTAAATTATTCTTTCTGTGCTTTGTTTTCTTCAGCTATTTGCTGAAGTGGCTTCTCCTGTTTTTGAGCCAATGCCCCTTTGAGAATGTCCACCATTAATATTTCATTTCTAGTCAATGTTGCACGATGATTGGATTTCTGGACAGTTTCCATCTCTGTTCTCACAGATTACATTATCCTTCTACAACCAGAGGAACTTAAAAACCTTCAGCTCAAAATAGCTCGGCTGACATTTTTTGTTTTCCTCATGGAGGTGTTTGATAAAATGTCTCTTAAGAAGGCTTCAGAGGATAAAACTATAAATGCAAACGACATCTCTTGACTGAACTGATGAATGAGGATCAAGGTAATAAAAGTAAAAGACTGTGGATGCTGGAAACTGAGATAAAAGCAGAACATCCTGGAAAAACACAACAGGTCTGGCGGTCACCTGTGGAGGGAGAAAGAGAGTTAACATTTTGAGCTCGTGTGACTTCTTCAGGAATAAAGAGAGGAGAAAAGTGATGGACTTCATACTGCTTCAGAGGGGTGGAGCAGGTGGAGCGAAATAATAATAATAATCGCTTATTGTCACAAGCAGGCTTCAATGAAGTTATTGTGAAAAGCCCCTAGTCGCCACATTCCAGCGCCTGTTCAGGAAGGCTGGTACGGGAATTGAACCCGCGCTGCTGGCATTATTCTGCATTGAAAGCCAGCTATTTAGCCCACTGTGCTAAACCGGCACCTGGGGTAGGTAAGAGCTCAGGAGAGATTTGACAAGGATGTCATGGACACAAGGCAAAGGGAATGTTAATGATTGTGTTAAAGAATAATGTAGTGGCTCAAAGGCCAGATAGTAGAATATATTAAATGCAGGACTCTGTGAAAGCAGTACTCAAGAACAAGTGATGGATGGCATGGGGGCGGCGGGGGGTGGGGGGGGGGGGGGGGGGGGGTGGGGGCGGGGGGGGGTGGCGGAGGTAGGGGAAAAAATATTTGATTTTAAAAAGGGTTCAAGATGAGCAGAGATTGCATGGTCTGAAGTTGTTGAACTTAATTTTGAATCTAGAACCTAATGGGAAGATGAGGTGCTGTTTCTCCAGTTTGTACTGGGCCAATGTAATACCCTTATTCAAAAAGGGAGGGAGACAAAAAAACAGGTAACTATAGTGCAGTTAGCTTAATGTCTGTCATTGGGAAAATGTGAGTGTCCATTATAAAGGGTGTAATAGAACAGCAGTTAGAAATGCATAGGGCAGGGCAGCACGGTGGCGGAGTGGACAACACTGGGACTATGGCGCTGAGGACCCTGGTTCGAATCCCGGCCCTGGGTCACTGTCCGTCTGGAGTTTGCACATTCTCCCCCATCTGTGTGGGTTCCACCCCCACAACCCAAAAGATGTGCAGGTTAGGTGGTTTGGCCATGTTAAATTGTCCCTTAATTGGAATAAAATAATAATTGGGTACTCTAAACTTACGGAAAAAAAGAAATGCATAAGGCTGGGTTCTGTATCGGCAGGATTCTCTGTTTCGCCGACAGAGCACTCATGCCTGCAGATTTCCCAATGGCATGCGAGTGCCCACAACGGGAAAAGCCATTGGCTGACTACCGGGATGGGCAATCCACCTGCTGGCGTGGGTGCGGCGCATCCGAAAACGGATGCGGACTGATGGATAATCCCCCCATAATAATCTAGCAGAGTCAGCATGGCTCCATGAAGGGGAAATCATGCCTGACAAATGTATTAGAATTCTTTTGAGGTGGTAACAAGCAGGATGGATAAAGGGGAAACAGTAGATGTAATGTACTTAGATTTCCAAAAAGTGTTTGATGAGGTACTGAACAAAAGGTTACTTAATAAGATAAGAGTCCATGGTGTTGGGGTAGTATATTAGCATGGATAGAGGACAGGCTAGCTAATGGAAGGCAAAGAGTTGGGTTAAGAGGGGCATTTTCAGAATGGAAACCTGGAACTGGTGGAGTGCCACATGGATCAGTGCTGGGCCACAGTTATGTTCAATATATATTCATGACTTAGACAAGGGAAGTGAATATACTGTTGCCAAGTTTGTGGATTACACAAAAATAGGTGCAAAGTCAAGTGGTGAGGGTGAGACAAAGAGAGGGGAGTTTCCGGCCATATTCACCAGTGGGATCCTCCAGTCCCACTGGCTCCGAACCCCCGCTGCAAGGGATGTGGACATACCCCCCCAAAAGAGTCTACAGATGGATATAGACAGGTTAAGTGAATGGGAAAAAACTTGTCAGGTGGAATATAATGTAGGAAAATGTGAAGTTATGGGGCGGGATTTTTCAACCTCCCATCCTCGTGTTTCTCGGTGGCGGGAGTGGTCGCTCCATTAGCTGACGGCAGGATTCTCTGTTCCCATTGCTGTCAATAGGAATTTCCATTGAATCTACCCCCGCGCCACCGTGAAACCCACGGGAGGGGGCGCGCTGCAAGTGGGCCTTTCACGTGGCGGGATAATTCCAGCTCTGCACTTTGGCAGGAAGAATAAAGGAGTTGAACATTATTTCAATGGAGAAAGACTGCAAAAAACCGCAGCACAGAGGGATTGGAGAGTCCTCATACATAAATCGCAAAACGTTAGCATGCAACTTCAGCAGGTAATAGGGAAGGCGAATTAAAGGTTGGCCTTTATTTCAAAGGGAATGGATAATACAAATAGGAAATTCTTCCTAAAACTATACAAGGCACTAGTTAGATCACACCTGGAATACTGTGAGCAGATTTAGTTCCCTTATCTAAGGAAATATATACTTACATTGGAGGCAGTCCAGAGAAGGTTCACGATGTTGATCCTGGCTATGGAGGAATTTCCTTATGAGTAGGTTGAGCCTGTACCCATTGGAGTTTAAAAGAATGAGAGGTGACCTTATTGGGATATATATGGGTGGCACAGTGGTTAGCACTGCTGCCTTACAGCTCCAGAGACCTGGGTTCGATTCTGGCCTTGGGTGATGTGTGGAATTTGTACTTTTTCCCCATGTCTGCATGGGTTTCCTCCGGTTTCCTCTCACAGTCCATAAATGTGCAGGTTAGGTGAGGTTATTGGGATGGGGCAGGGGGCGTGGGCCTAGATAGGATGGTCTTTAATAGGGTCAATGCAGATTCGATGGGCTGAATGGCCTCCTTCTGCACTGTTGGGATTCTATGGTTCTATGGTTCTATATTGTGTCAATATTGAGAATACCAACTTTATCTTTAAGAAGGCTAGCTGGTGTTGGTTTTTAATTAGAAAATTGAAAGGGTTTGGAGTGAGTAACAATGTCTTAGAGATGGCAAATCGAAGTCCGGAAGAGTGTTTTAATATTCAACAAGGCAGTCTGGTCTGGTAACCTGGGTTAGCTGGCCTGAATTGTCAACTCTGCAGGTAAAATCACTGGTAGACAGCAAACACAACAGCTCTTGATTTATTTAACAACACAGTTAAGAGGAATGCTTTGGGCATGATTGGTGATCACTGAGCTCTTTATATAATCAATTTGAAAGTCTCCCTTTGGGCCAATGCTTTAGAATGATTGTTGCTTGGAGAAATCTGTTCAGGTCGTCTTTTGTTCCCAGTACCATAGGCTTACCACAGAACATCATGTAAATTTAACTTGCTTTTATTTATTTTAATTGCAATAGTGCTTTAATGGCAGTGTGCAATGTGTTAATTTTGTATGGAAAGGATCATGGAATCATAGAATTTATAGTGCAGAAGGGGGCCATTTGGCCCATCGAGTCTGCACCGGCTCTTGGAAAGAACACCCTACTTAAGCCTCCACCCTAACCCCGTAACCCCACCTAACCTTTTTGAACGCTAAGGACAATTTAGCATGGCCAATCCGCCTAATCTGCACAACTTTGGACTGTGGGAGGAAACCGGAGCACCTGCAGTAAACCTGCACAGACACGGGGAGAACGTGCAGACTCCGCACAGACAATGACCCAAGCCGGGAATTGAACCTGGGACCCTGGAGCTGTGAAGCAACTGTGGTACCACTGTGCTACCGTGCTGCCCTTGTATGTCATATATGCACAAATGTATGAATGTAGCGATATATGAAATATTTACTGTTTAGAACTAATGACTGTATGATATATGTTATATTGAAGGTGAAGCTATCAACACATTTTCACTTCTGCGTAGATAATAAAGTTCTAATCTAGTTCATATAGGGTTCTCAGGTGACTGGACGGGGTAGATGCTGAGAAGTTGTTTCCACTTGTGGGAGAATCTAGGACCAGAGTCCGTAAACTCAAGTAAGAGGGTCATCCATTTAAGACAGAGATGAAGGGCAGCACGGTGGCGCAGTGGGTTAGCACTGTTGCCTCACGGCGCCGAGGTCCCAGGTTCGATCCGGGCTCTGGGTCACTGTCCGTGTGGAGTTTGCACATTCTCCCCGTGTTTTCGTGGGTTTCGCCCCCACAACCCAAAGATGTGCAGGGTAGATGGATTGACCATGCTAAATTGCCCCTTAATTGGAAAAAAAAAATGAATTGGGTACTCTAAATTTATAAGACAGATGAAGAGGAATTTCTTCTCTCAGAGGGTAGAGAATCTGTGGAATTCTTCTCCTCAGAGAGCTGGGTCGTTAAGCTTGTTCAAGGCTGAGATAGACAGATTTTTAATAAGTGAGGGAATCGAGGGTGTGGGGATAAGGGGAGAAAGTGGGGTTGAAGATTATCATATCAGATTAGCCATGAACTCATTGATTCGCGACGCAGACACGATGGGCTGAATGGCTTACTTCTGCTCCTACATCTTATAGTCCAACACTGCAGCAGGACAAGCAGAGAAATGCGGGTATGAGAGTGTGAATTAAAATGGCAAGCAACAGGAAGGTCTAGATCATGCTTGCGGACTGAGTGAAGGTGTTCCTGAAAGCAGTTACCGAGTGAGTGTTTAATCTCCCCAGTGTAGAGAACATAGAACATACAGTGCAGAAGGAGGCCATTTGGCCTCATAGTGGGGTGAGGACACTGATGTCTGGAACTTCGCCCCGTTTAGACCCTTTCAAGCCTATCATAGAACATACAGTGCAGAAGGAGGCCATTCGGCCCATCGAGCCTGCACCGACCCACTTAAGCCACTTCCACCCTATCCCCGTAACTCAATAACCCCTCCTAACCTTTTTGGTCACTAAGGGCAATTTATCATGGCCAATCCACCTAACCTGCACGTCTTTGGACTGTGGGAGCAAACCGGAGCACCCGGAGGAAACCCATGCAGACACGGGGAGAACGTGCAGCCTCCGCACAGACAGTGACCCAGCAGGGAAATCAAACATGGGACCCTAGCGCTGTCAGGCCACAGTGCTATCCACTTGTGCTACTGTGCTGCCCAATGGGAAGACCTAATTGGGAGCAGTGAATGCAGTAGACTAAATATGGGTAGCATAGTGGTTAGCACTATGGCTTCACAGGGTCAGGGTCCCTGGTTCGATTCCCGGCTTGGGTCACTGTCTGTGTGGAGTCTGCACGTTCTCCCCGTGTCTGTGTGGGTTTCCTCCAGGTGCTCCAGTTTCCTCCCACGAGTCCTGAAAGACGTGTTGTGAGGTAATTTGAACAGTCTGAATTCTCCCTCTGTGTACCCAAACAGGCGCCGAAATGTGGAGACTAGGGGCTTTTCACAGTAACTTCATTGCAGTGTTAATGTAAACCTACTTGTGACAATGAAGATTATTATTATTAAATTGAAAGAAGTGTAAGTGAATGGCTGCTCCACCTGAAAGGAGTGTTTGGTGCTTTGCAAGGTGAGTGGGGGAGGTAACGGGGCAGGTGTTGGACGGTGAGGAGGGACGAGGTAAAGGGGTAGGTGTTGCACATTCTGCAACTGTATGGAGATTGCTTGGGAATGTACCATGGGAAATGGGATGAGGAGTTGGGTGATGGAGGAGTGGATCCGGGTGTCATGGAGGGAACGGTCCCTGTGGAATGCTGACAGGGTGAGGGAAAGAAATAGAGACAGTAAGGTCAAGGAAAGGAAGTGTCGGAGATGGACCATGCAAAGGTGAGAGAGGAGTGGAAATTGGAAGCAAAATCGGTAAGTTTTCCCAGGTCCAGACGAGAGCATGAAGCGGCGCCAATACTGTCATCGCTGGAACAGAGAAAGAGTTGTGGGGAGGGAACCTGAGTAAAACTGGAGAACGGAATGTTCCACATACCCCACAAAAAAACATGCGTCGCCGGGGTCCATGTGGGTACCCATAACCGCACCTTTTATCGGCAGGAAGTGAGACAAGTTAAAGGTGAAATTGTTGAGTGACAGAACAAGTTGAGCTAGGCAACAATGATCCAGGATAGTGTTGTTCAATGAGTTACATCCTGAGTGATCAAATGGGAGAATTTCACTGACAAGGATCTTAAAAAGGATAGATTGGTTCATCAATTGTTTTCAATGTGCTACTTTGCTGATTAAAGATGCTATGTAAATTCATTTTATTGTTGTTGATATAGTCGACATTCGACAATCAGGAGAAAAGTATTTAAGAAAAGGTTGCAAGCTAGTAAAGCCAGCATATCCACAACCTGTGTATATTTCTTCCGCACCTTCAGATAATCTCCTTTCACCAGGCAGTAACTCATTCTTGTGTGGCTATAGCAGATTTGAAGCTCTGATTCTGACTTTTGTCTGACCCGCATTATTTTTCTTTTGCAGCTTATTGCTTTTGTGTCCCTCTTTTTCATCCTCCTGTCAATCACCGCCTTTTGCCTTGAGACACACGAAGCATTCAACAAGATCATTAACTTGACAGAAAGTACAGGAGTTGGGAACAGCACTCAACTGGTGAATGTGTATGAAGTGGTGACAGAACCTGCGCTCATGTATGTGGAAGGCATGTGTGTCGTGTGGTTCACTCTCGAGTTCTTGGTCCGTATTTCCTTCTGCCCCAATAAACTGCTGTTTATTAAGAACATGCTGAATCTCATTGACTTTGTGGCCATTCTGCCCTTCTACCTGGAGCTGGCACTTCGTGGGCTGACCTCCAAGGCAGCAAGGGATGTTCTGGGCTTCCTTCGGGTTGTCAGGTTTGTCCGGATTCTACGGATCTTCAAGCTGACCCGGCACTTTGTGGGATTGAGGGTGTTGGGACACACCTTAAGAGCCAGCACCAATGAGTTCCTCTTACTTATCATCTTCCTCGCTCTGGGAATCCTCATCTTTGCCACAATGATCTACTATGCAGAGAGGCTGGGGGAAAACCCTAACAGTGAGAGTCCCACTCACTTCAAAAATATCCCCATTGGCTTCTGGTGGGCAGTTGTCACCATGACTACCCTTGGTTATGGTGACATGTACCCCCAGACATGGTCAGGTATGTTAGTGGGAGCACTGTGTGCCCTGGCTGGTGTGCTTACCATTGCGATGCCTGTGCCAGTCATTGTCAATAACTTTGGAATGTATTATTCCCTGGCAATGGCCAAGCAAAAACTCCCCAAGAAACGGAGGAAACACATCCCCAGTGGGCCACATGCCAAGTCTTCGGGCCATTGCAAGTCAGCCCTGAGCTCTCCACCCAACAATACCCAGGGTGACAGCAGTCCAAGTGCTGCCGAAGAGATCAAAGGGAGAAAGAACTCAGGTAGGACCTTAATTCTGTTACATTTGAGAGCTTGTGTGTGACCGTTGCTGTCCTGTCTTTGTGTCATTCCAGAAGATGTATTTCTCATTCCTGTTCAGTTGCTGAGGCTATGTGGGGCCTTCTGCGCAGCCTCATGTTAGCATAGAAACTCTTTAAAGTTACATTCCAGGTCCTGATTTGATGCTCAGGGTGACATTGCCACAAGGCCAACAGCTGTCTGAAACTGAGGCCCTTAACCAATCAAAAGAAGACAAAGGAAATGAAAGGATAGAACCATAAAATTCCTACAGTGCAGAAGGAGGCCATTTGGCTCATTGAGTCTGCTCCGATCCCCTGAAAGAGCACCCTACCTAGGCCCACTCCCCCGCCCTGTAAACCCATAACCCCACCTAATGGACAATTTATCATGGCCAATCCACCAAAGCTGCACATCTTTGGACTGTGGGAGGAAACGGGAGCACCCGGAGGAAACCCACGCAGACACAGGGAGAACGTGCAAACCCCTCAAAGACAGAATCAGCCCAGATCCCTGGCACTGTGAGGCAGCAGGTCTAACCACGGTGCCTCTCATAGAGAGAGAAGAGAGAAGGAAAGAAGAGACTGAATGAGAAGTGAAGATAGGAAGAGAAGTAGAGTAGTTTAAGGGAGTAAAAAGAGAAAAGTTAGAAATACTTTGAAAGGAACAAACAGCAAAGATTTATCAGATTGTTCCAGCGATAAGGATTTTCAGTTTTTTACAGAAAGTTTGACGAAGCTGGGATTGTTAGAGCAGAGAAGGTTAAGGAGAGATGTGATAGAGGAAGGCAATTTTTTAAAAAAAAAATAATTTTCATTCAAATTTTTCAACAACAAATTTCTTCCCAACAGTTAACGTAAACAAGGTGTAAAACTAAACAGAAACAGAAATCCCCCCCCCAATACAAAGTAATAAATTAATAACTAATAACAATACAAGAAAGAAAAAGAAAAAATATAGCAAACACACCGTCGCAAAAACAAACCCCCTTAACAAATCCTGAACCCCCCCCCCCGCGGTTGCTGCTGAGACTGACCATCCTCCTTCTCCGCCAGGAAATCGAGAAAAGGCTGCCACCGCCGGAAGAACCCTTGTACCGACCCCCTCAGGGCAAACTTAATCTTTTCCAGCCTGATGAACCCGGTCATGTCATTGATCCAGGCCTCCGGGCTCGGAGGCTTCGCATCCTTCCACTGTAAGAGAATCCTACGCCGGACTACTACAGATGCAAAGGCCAGTGTACCGGCCTCTCTCGCCTCCTGCACTCCCGGCTCCGATGCTACCCCAAAGACCGCGAGCCCCCAGCCCGGCTCCACCCTGGAACCGACCACCTTGGACAAAGTTCCCGCCATCCCCTTCCAAAACCCCTCCAACGCTGGATATGCCCAAAACATATGGGTGTGGTTCGCCGGGCCTCCCGAACACCTCCCACACCTGTCCTTACCCCCAAAGAACCGGCTCATCCTGGCCCCCGTCATGTGCGCCCTATGCAGCACTTTCAGCTGAATTAAGCTGAGAGGAAGGCAAATTTAAGACAAATCCCAAAAGAAACATATCTGGGACAGAGTGCAGCATAGCAAAATTTGCAGATGATACTAAAATAGGTGGGAAAGCAGGCAGTGAAGAGGAGATAAAGAGTTTACAGACAGACATAGATAGGCTCGGAGATTGGGCCAAAATTTGGCAGATGGAGTTTAATGTGGATAAGTGCGAGGTTATCCATTTTGGTCGAAAAAAATAGAAAGGCAAATTATTATCTTAATGGAAAGCAGATTCAAAATGCGTCTGTGCAGGGGATCTGGGTGTCTTTGTTCATGAATCACAGAAAGTCAGTATGCAGGTACAGCCTGCAGTAAAAAAAGCAAATGGACTGGTGTACGAGTAGAGAAGTGTTGTTGCAATTGTACGGGGTGTTGGTAAGACCACATCTGGGATATTGTGTCTAGTTTTGTTCTCCTTATTTGAGGAAGGATGTGATGGCATTGGAAGCCGGTCAGAGGAGATTCACTAGATTGATTCCGGGGATGAAGGGGTTGATGTATGAGGAGAGTTTGAACAGTTTGGGTTTATACTCGCTGGAGTTTAGAAGAATGAGAGAGGATCTGATCGAGGTATACAAAATACTAAAAGGGACTGATAGAGTAAATATAGACAAAATGTTCCCCCTTCTGGGGCAATCTAGAACAAGAGGTCACAGATATAGGCTGAGAGACAGTAGATTTAAAACTGAGATGAGGAGGAACTACTTCTTGCAGAGGGTGGTGAACTTCTAGAACTTCTGCCTCATACTCCGGTGCAGTCTGAGTCATTAAATCAAGGAGATAAATATATTTCTGATTTAAAATGGGTTAAAGGGAAATGGGGAACAGTTAGGGAGATAAATTTGAGACCAAGACGAGGTCAGCTATGATCTCACTGAATGGTGGAGCAAGCTCGAAGAGCTGAATTGCCTAATTCTGCATCCAACTCCTATGTTCCTCTGTGGAAAACATTTATATTGACAATGTGTTGTGATCTGGAATGTGCTGTTTGAAGGGCAGTGGAAGCAGATTCAGTGGGAACTTTCAAAAGTGAATGTGATGGTGAATGGGCAGGGTTATGGGGCAAGAGTAGGAGAATGGGACTACTTGGATAGCTCATTCAAGAGGTAGCACAGCCACAATGGGCAGGATAGTCTCCATTTGTGCTGCAAGAATCATTTTTTCTTTATTCATTTACGGGATGTGGGGATCACTGGTTAGGCCAGCATTTATTGCTCATCTCAAATTGCCCTTCAGAAGGTGGTGGTGAGCCGCTTTCTTGCATCACTGCATTTCCCTGAAGTGTACGTAAACCTAGAGTGCTATTAGGGAGGGAGTTCCAGGATTTTGACCCAGCGACAGCTTTCCAAATCAGGATGGCGAGTGACTTGGAGTGGAACCTCCAGGTGGTGGGATTCCCATGTGTCTGCTACCCTTGACCTTCCTGATGGCTGTGCACTCGGATCCTGAAACATGCGTGGCTGTGCACGCGGATCCTGACACATGCATGGCAGTGCACTCGAATCCTGACACATGCATGGCAGTGCACTCGAATCCTGACACATGTGTGGCAGTGAACTCGGATCCTGGCACGTGTGTGGTAGTGAACTACGATCCTGGCATGTGTGTGGCAGTGCACCTGACTCGGGTAAATGTGTGACAGTGCACCTGACTCATGGTACATGTGTGACAGTGCACCTGACTCATGGTACATGTGTGACAGTGCACCTGACTCATGGTACATGTGTTACAGTGCACCTAACTCATGGTACATGTGTGACAGTGCACTAGACTCGGGTACATGTGTGACAGTGCATCTGACTCCTGGCTCATGTGTGGCACTGCATTTGGCTCCTGACATGTGTGTGGCAGTGTATTTGACTCCTGACGCATGTGTAAGAGTGCATCTGGATTTTGGCATGCATGCGGCAGGGAACCCAGCTGTGGGCACACGTGTGACAGTGTAGTCAGCTCCTGGCACGCGTGTGGCAGTGAAATTGGCTCCACCTGCTGTTATTTCTCCAGCAGTTTCTGAGAAGCAATTGCATTGTAAACTGTTCTTTCCTGTTTCAATTTGTGGCTTGCCTTGTCTGGGAAAAGATAAAATATTGTTGCAGTGATGTATACAAGATACTGAGCAGAAATTCTGTATCTATTCCAAGACTCCAAACAGAATGGTGAAGCGAACATGGCCTTATCAGATGAGGAAAGTGCTGCACTGAATCAACCGTTAACACCTGATGAGAATAGGATGCAGAAATATTCCAGTACCAGGGACAGGAGCAAGAAAGGGTCAGCCTGCTTCCTACTGACACCTGGTGAGTTCACCGATGGAGGACAGAACAGGGGGGGTAATTAATGATCCCCTTCGAGGTGCATTGGGTGGCAAGGGGCATTTAGTTGGGCAAGATGGTGCTGGGTAGGGACTCTGCCTTCTTCCCATCTCTGCCGGAAGCACATCCATTGCAGGCAGGCCCACGGTTGGCCAATTGAAATTTCCAGAAGAATTCAATGCCCACTTCAGGGCCTCACCCTGTCACACAATGGTGGGCAGTGGACTCGCCATGCGCACAGCCTGACCAGCACACTGGCATATGGTGTCAGCTTCTCTGTGTGACCGGGCAGTGGGAAGATGTGAGGGGTTCTCCATTGTCACTCAGCTCCTGATCAGGGACTTGGCATCAGGGAATCTGACATTCAGGGGGGCACAACCAGGGCCAGCTTCGTGCCTCAGGGTTCACCCCAGGACCCTACTCCAGCCATCACTCGCCTGTGGTCTCGGGCCCACCATGATCCTGGCTCTTGAGTGGGTGCAATATCAGAAACTGCCACTGATCCCGCTGGCACTGACAGGCCGTGCACAGTTTAGCCTGTGATTGGCTGGCAGCACACATGTGTGAGGGGGGAGGGGAAATTACAGCGAAGTCCTTCTCTTGCCCAGTTCAGCACCTCGAGTCAACAAGAGGCTTTCACCAGCTCCCCCATCACTGTCATTAAATAGCACCACCCCACCCGTAGCACACTCACACTCGCTCACTCCTACACATATTGACCTTCACACATTCTCACGCTCACTCATGTAAACATTAACCCTCACTCATACATACTCACACACACACTCACTCATACAAACACTAGCCCTCGCACATGCAAACTCAAACGCACACTCACTCATACAAACACTAATGCTCCGCACACAGACAAAAACACATACTCACTCATACAAACATTAACCCTCACGCACACGTACTCACACACACACTCACTCATACAAAAACAAGCCCACACATATTCACACACACTCACTCATACAAGCACTAACCCTCACCCGCACATACTCACACACACACTCACTCACACAAACACTAACCCTCGCACACACAAACTCAAAGACACACCCACTCATACCAACACTAATGCTCTGCACACATAAAATAACACACACTCATACAAACACTAACCCTCATGCACACATACACACTCACACATAAACACACAAACTCAAACACACACTCACTCATACAAGCACTAACCCTCACCCACACATGCGCACTCACTCATATAAACACTAAACCTCACGCACACATACTCACACACACTCACTCATACAAACACTAACCGTCACACACACATACAAACACACAACACTCGCTCATGCAAACACTAACCCTCCACACACATACTCACACACATATCAACTTATACAAACACGAGCCATCACACACAAGCTCAAATACACTCACTCATGCAAACACTAATGCTCCGCACACATTCTCACACACACTTCATTCATACAAACACTAACCCTCACACAAACTCAAACACATACTCATTCACGCAAACACTAACCCTCACACACAAACTCAAGCCCAGTCATTCATACAAACACCAATGCTCCGCACTCATACTTAAACACATACTGACTCATACAAACACTAACCCTCACGCACACATACTCACACGCACTCACTCATACAAACACTAATCCTCCGCACACATACTCACACACACACTCATACAAACACTAACCCTCACGCACACATACACACTCACACACATAAAAAGTAACCCTCACACACAAACTCAAACACATACACACGAATACAAGCACTAACCCTCACCCACACATGCTCACATGCACACTTACTCATATAAACACTAAACCTCACGCACACATACTCACACACACTCACTCATACAAACACTAACCGTCACACACACATACAAACACACACACTCGCTCATGCAAACACTAACCCTCCGCACACATACTCACACACATATCAACTCATACAAACACGAGCCGTCACAGAGAAGCTCAAATACACTCACTCATGCAAACGCTAATGCTCTGCACACATTCTCACACACACTTCATTCATAAAAACACTAACCCTCACAAACACTCACTGACATAAACAACAACCTCCACACACACATACTCATGCGCACTCATTTATACAAACACTAACCCTCACACAAACTCAAACACATACTCACTCACGCAAACACTAACCCTCACACACAAACTCAAGCACACAGTCATTCACACAAACACCAATGCTCCGCACTCATACTTAAACACATACTGACTCATACAAACACTAACCCTCACGAACACATACTCTCACACACTCACTCATACAAACACTAACCCTCACACACACAAACTCACGCACACACTCACTCATACAAACACTAACCCACACACACACATACCCACACATACTCATTCATATAAACACTCACCCACATGCACACATACTCACACACACACACTCATACAAACACTAACCCTCCTCACACACACTCATTCATACAAACACTAATCGTCCGCACACATACACACACTCACCTCATATAAAGACTAATCCTCTGCACACATACTCACACACACACTCATATATAACACTAACCATAACGCACACATACTCACACACACACTCATATATAACACTAACCCTCACGCACACATACTCACACACTTACTCATATAAGCGCTAGCCTTCAAGCACACATACTCACACACACACTCACTCACTCATACAAACACTAACCCTCACACACAAACTCACGCACACACTCACTCATACAAACACTAACCCTCACACACACACTCACTCATACAAACACTAAACCTCACACACAAACTCAGACACACACTCACACATAAACACACAAACTCAAACACACACTCACTCATACAAGCACTAACCCTCACCCACACATGCTCACATGCGCACTCACTCATATAAACACTAAACCTCACACACACATACTCACACACACTCACTCATACAAACACTAAACTTCACGCACACAAACTCACACACACTCACTCTTACAGACACTAACCCTGACACACACATACTCACACACACACACTCATATAAACACTAACCCTCATGCACACATACTCACACACACACTCATACAAACACTCACCCTCCGCACACAAACTCACACGCACACTCAATCAGACAAACACTAATATTTTGCACACATACTCAAACACATACTCACTCACATAAACACTAACCCTCACTCACACATACTCTTTTTACTTAATATATTTTTAAAAGTTTTTGAAAATTTTTATAACGGTAACAAAAACAATAACAATGACTTTGACACGGTAAAATAAACATTTCCCCACCCGACCCAATCTTCACACACCACAACCATCTGACACCTATCCCCCCCACCACCACCCCCCTTTGGAATTCTGCTTCTCCTGACTTTTAATTTTCCCCGAGAAATCAATGAATGGCTGCCACCTCCGGGAGAACCCGACCATTGACCCTCTTAAGGCAAACTTTATTTTCTCAAGACTGAGAAACCCAGTCATGTCATTAACCCAGGTCTCTACACTCGGGGGCCTCGAGTCCCTCCACATTAATAAGAAGCGTCTCCGGGCTACCGGGGAGGCAAAGGCCAGGACGTCGGCCTCTTTCGCCCCCTGAACTCCCGGGTCTTCCGACTCTCTAAAGATGGCTGCCTCCGGACTCGGTACCACCCGAGTTCCTAACACCATGGACATTGCCTTCGCAAACCTCTGCCAAAACCCTCTGAGTTTCGGGCATGCCCAGAACATGTGGACATGGTTTGCTGGGGTTCACGCGCACCTCACACATCTATCTTCTTCCCCGAAAAACTTGCTCATCCTCGCCGCTGTCATGTGTGCGCGGTGGAATACCTTAAATTGTATTAGGCTAAGCCTGGAACATGAAGAGGAGGAATTGACCCTGCTTAGGGCATCCACCCATAGACCTGCCTCTAACTCTATTCCTAGCTTGTCCTCCCACATGCCCTTAAGCTCCTCCACCGGGGTTTCCTCCGCCTCCAACAGCTCCTGGTAAATATCCGATACCTTCCCCTCTCCCACCCAGGTACCGGACACAACCCTATCCTGTATCCCTCGCATTCCCTGGTTTAAATTAATACTCCAGTGCCTTGAAGCTGGGAAAGCTCCCGTCTGTAAATAGATCCCCCATTCCTGCCCTCTGCCAGCTCCGGAACCCGCCATCCAGCCTGCCCGATGCAAACCTGTGGTTGTTACAAAACGGGGTCCAGACCCTCCACATTCTTATGCCTCCTCCATTGCCCCCAGATCCATAGAACCGCCACTACCACCGGACATATGGAGTACCGGGCCAGTGAGAATGACAGAGGTGCCGTTACCAATGCCCCCAGACTGGTGCCTTTACAAGACGCTGCCTCCAGCCGCTCCCATGCCGACCCTTCCCCCATTACCCACTTCTGAATCATGGCGATGTTAGCCACCCAGTAGTAGTTGCAGAAGTTCGGCAGCACCAACCCCCCCCCCCCCCCCCCCCCCCCCCCAAACTATCCTCCAACCACATTCTCGTCACCCGCAGGGTTTTATTCGCCCAAACAAAGCCCAAGATAATCTTGTTCACCCGCTTGAACAGGCCTTCGGGATAAAGCTGGGGAGGCACTGAAAGACAAACAGAAATCTGGGGAGGACCCTCATTTTCACGGTCTGTGCCCTCCCTGCCAGTGACAACCGGAGCATGTCCCATCTCTTACAGTCCCCTTCCATTTGCCCTACCAACCGGAATAGATTAAGCTGATGCAGTGCCTCTCATTTCCGAGCCACCTGGATTCCCAGATAGCGAAAGCTCTTCCCTACCATTCTAAGCGGCAGCTCCCCCAGTCTCTCCTCCTGCCCTCCAGTCTGAATCACAAACATTTCGCTCTTCCCCATGTTCAATTTATACCCCGAAAAACTGCCAAATTCCCCCAAGATCCGCACGACTTCTTCCATCCCCTCCAGCGGGTTTGAAATGTACAAAAGCAAATCGTTCGCGTAGTGCGAGACCCCTGCTCCACCCCCCCGAACCAGCCCCTGCCAGTTCCGCTAAGCTCTTAGCACCATGGCCAGTGGCTCTATAGCTAGAGCAAACAGTAACGGGGATAGGGGGCACACTTGCCTCGTCCCTCAGTGTAATGTAAGATACCCTGACCCCAGCTGGTTTGTATGTAAGCTCGCTACAGGCACCTGATAGAGCAACCGCACCCAGCCAATAAGGCCCTCTCCAAACTCAAATCTTCCCAGTGCCTCCCACAGGTAATCCCACTCCACCCGATCAAAGGCCTTCTCCGTGTCCATCACTACCACCAGCTCCGCCTCTCCTCTCTCTGAGGGCATCATAATAACATTTAGAAGCCTCCGCACGTTGGCCTTGAGCTGCCTGCCCTTAACGAATCCCGTCTGGTCCCCCCACTTTTACCCCCTGAACACAGTCTTCTAACCTTGTGGCCAATATCTTAGCCAACAACTTGGCATCTACATTCAAATGCGAGATCGGCCTGTATGACCCACACTGCTCAGGGTCCTTCTACCGTTTAAGAATAAGTGAAATCAAGGCCTGCAACATTGTCGGGGGGAGGATTCCCTTCTCTCTAGCCTCGTTAAACGTCCTGACCTGGTGTGTTTGCCGCCGTCGTGAAACGGTCACGAACGGCCGGCCGCTCGGCCCATCCGGGTCGGAGAATCGCCGGTCGCCGTGAAAAACGGCGAGCGGCGAGTCTTCCGAGGGGGGGGGGGGGGGGGGGGGGTGGGAGAATCGTGGGGGGTGCCAGGGAGTCGTGAATTCCCGCGATTCTCCCACCCGGCGTGGGGAGCGAAGAATCGCGCCCACAGACTCAGTCTCTCTCACACACACTCAGACTCGCACACTCATACAAACATCTTCACATGCACCCACTGACACACACATAGTCACAGGCACACTCATAATATGGTTACTCTCTCTTTCACACACGCACACATATTTCCACACACCTGCACATACATACACGCATACACACACTCATACATTCACACTCTATCGCACACACATATTCAGACTCACACACACAGCTACTCAAGCAGACACCCACCCACATGCTCACACTCACTCACACACATGCTCATGCACACACTCACTCATGCATACATGCACAGCTACTTAAATACAGATGCTCACATTCACATTCTCTCTCTCACACACACTCATATTAATCATTATGCTCATACACACTCATACTTGCATGCACACACACACTCACACACTTACATTTAAACACATGCCACACACGCACAAACTCACACACTCACACGCACACCCACTCACACTCACACACACCTACTCACAAACATACTCAGACTCACACACACAACTACTCAAACACACACTCACAGACACACACTTTCATACAGACGCACACTATCACCCACACACATACCTACTCACACACACAAACACAGCTACTCAAACACACGTACACTGACACACACTCATACATTCACATTCGCTCTCTCACACACAAACATACATTCACTCTCACACACATTCACGCACACTCACATTCACCATTATACTCACACATGCACTAATATGCTTGCATGCACACATATTTACACACAATCACACACACAGTCACACACACACACTCACAAACTCACACACACACTTAAACACACACGCAGTCACAGTCACACATGCTTCATACCCACACACTCTCAACCACACACCTACTCACACACACATATTCACTCACACACTCACACACACAAACACAGACACGCACACACATTCTCACATTCATGCACACAGCACCCATACATTCACACTCCCTCTCTCACACACTCACACACACGTACCTACTCACACACATACATGCACAAACACTCACATCCATACGCTCTCACTCATACACGTCCACATCCATACACTCACCCATACCTCCACCAACCCCCACACATTCTCACACACATTCACGCTCTCACAAACACTCATACTCACACACACACATACACGTTTACACTCTCTCACAACAACGCACACACTTACATCCATACAAACGCACACATGGACAATCTCATACACACTCACACAGACACTCACACATGCTCTCTCTTTCATGCTGTCTTTCTCTCACACTCTCTCTCTTACACTTACTCACTAAATCTTACACATGCATACAGTGGCTGGTTTAGCACAGTGGGCTAAGACAGCTGCCTTGTAATACAGAGTAATGCCAGCAGTGCGGGTTCAATCCCTGAACAGGTGCCCGAATGTAGCGACTGGGGCTTTTCACAGTAACTTCATTGAAGCCTACTTGTGACAATTATTATTTCACACTTGCCTTGGCCTGTCAAATGACGCACCATGTCAAGCCTGGTTGGGGAGTTCTCTCTCTTTTTATCTTTGTTGTATTTTCTGCTGTTTTATTTTTGGCCCACAGAGAACTGCAAAGATGTGCTCAAAGTTAATTACACTCAAGCAGAAGTGATCACCCTCTCATAATGGCAAATAGCAGAGGTCAGAGGGCAAAGGTCGAGCTTCCATGCTTTATCCAAAATCCTGTCCTGGAGGGAAGGAATGGATGGTTCCAGACTGCTTCAATCTGGGTTGAAGATCCGAAACTCAGAATTATTGGACACTCATAATAATTAAACGTGTTGTAATATATCTATATAATCCTGTAAAAGCATGAGTGCATGGTGGTTCTGTAAAATATGTAAAATGAAGAAAATAAAAATATATATATATATAATATACATTTCTACACATAAACTATAGGCATTTGTTAACATTCTCGATCATAATGTGCAAAGATCTTTGAATTCCAGCAATAGATTAACGATCTTTATTTTATCATTATTGTTGAACATTTTATACTTGTCTATTACTGTCTAATGTTGAATTAGAAGGGACGTGTGTGAATTTTATCTCCATAAGTGCTTTATTGTGAAGACTGTTATGTTTCAGTTTGAGTTGTATCCTAGCAACAAAGTTAAAATATCAAAAGTTCTTTGAAGTAAACAATGTCCTCTCGTGTTCCAAGTCTCTTCTCTGCACTGAACTAAGTCAGGCCCCTGTTTCATGACATGAATTTAATTCTTGCCAGTTTGCAGTGAAATCAATAACCCAGCAAGAACAAGCAGTGAGCCTGAAATAAATACAAAAAAATACTGGATTTACACTGCGCCGTCGGAGTAAAGAGAGCAACAGAGAACCACAGCCTGCACCTGAAACATTAACCTGACTGATCAGTTGTGTATTTCCAGAATATTCTTGATATTCTAAACCAGAATGGACGTCAGTGGGGAAACTGTGACGTGGGTAAGTTTGATAGGTTGAGTTTCTGTGCCTGCTCCATGTGCAGTCGTGTTCCATGTTCTGTGTCTCTGGCAATAACACTTGTTCGTATGTTGTTCAGCATGAAATTGTACAAGCATACGTGTGTGGAAATAAAGAGTTATTCTTTTTCGAGTTAACATTACTGTGCTTCATGTTTTATGTCTCAAAATGGAGCTGGCTGTAAACACCCACAACCAAGGATCGAGAGAGCGCAGCTGGAGGCCATTCAGCCCATTACATCTGTGCTGGCTTTTATGAAAAGATCTGTCCAATTAACCCTTGTTCTTTCCCCACAACCCTGCCAAATATTATTTTTCAAATATTTACCCAATTGCCTTTTGAAACTTCCTACTGAATCTGCTTCCAGTGCCCTTTCAGGCAATACATTGCAACGTGTCCAACCTCCTTCAGAGGTTTGTGTATCAGCAGCCCTACAGGGCGGCACGGCAGCACCGTGGTTAGCACTGTTACTTCACAGCGCCAGGGTCCCAGGTTTGATTCCTGCATGTCTGTGCGGAGCATCTTCCCCCAGTGTCTGTGTGGGTTTCCTCTGGGTGCTCCGATTTCCTCCCACAAGTCCTGAGAGATGAGCTGTTAGGTAATTTGGGCATTCTGAATTCTCCCTCAGTGTACCCGAACAGGTGCCGGAATGTGGTGACTGGGGGCTTTTCACAGTAACTGCATTGCAGTGTTAATGTAAGCCTACTTGTGACACTAATAAAGATTATTATTATTCCCCTTTCAAATTGTACCATTTAGTTTACATTGCTTCGCCTCATTCTACTTTCCAAAATGTATCATTTCATCCTCTGCAAAAAATTCCATCTGTCACGTGTCTGCCTGCATATAACTGTTTCTCTCTGCCCTCCTGAAATGTGTTCCTGTCCCTTTTTTTTTTCCAACCACATTTCCAATTTCGTGGCAGCTGCAAACTTTGAAATTCTGCCCTGCGTATTTAAGTTGAGGCCATTGATATATTTCCGAAAGAGCAGTGTTCCCGTCCCTGGGCGAACATCACCATATACCTGCGGCCAGTCTGAAATACAGTCCTGTGCCACTGGTCTCCTACTGCTCCTGTTCCATTGACTGCAACAAGTTGAGTATGCGGTACTTTATTAAACACTCTTTGGAATTCCACATCAAACATACTACACTCCTCAAACTTTCGGCTAATTCAACAGAGACCTCGATCAAGTTCGTCAAACTTTGCCTTTAACTCCTTCACGTTGAATGTCAAAGCTGCAATGGGTGCAATGGCAACATCTCAGGGCTGTGATTGACTAGCATGAGGGTCACCTCTTTATCACTGAATGGCAAGCAATTGTCGGAAACGGAGTTTTAATTAATTAAGTTTTTTTAAAAAAGATAAAAGTTGTGCAAATATGAAGGCTGTGGAGGATTCCCAGTCAGCTGTTTCCCTGTGCTTACTCCACTTGACCACTATTCAATAAGGTACCACCTCTCACTCCCTGTGGAGGCTTCGCTGACAGATGAACGGGTGTCATCTCTCCAGGAATGGTAGATTTCCTCATTGCAAAGCCTTGCTGTGAATGCTTGACGACAAGCTCCGGGATCGGCGATGTTCAGTTTGGTTCTTGGTGTATCAATATTTTTAAGAGACCAATAACTTCAAAAGTGCTGGGAAAACTCTACAGGTCTTGCAGCATCTGTGGAACATGAGCCAGAATTAATGTTTCCAGTCCAATTTGACTCTTCTTTGGGACCCTTCTTATTCAAAATAAATGAATTTCTTAAATGACCAATGAAAATAACAGAAGAACAACATTTCACAGCTTGAGACTTTTACTGTAGCAAACAAACTAAAATCAACATAAATCAAACAATATACAAGCAGTTTAAATATCAGGCTAAAGAAAAGGTACTTTTGTATTAATTGAGTTCTGTCTTACGGCCCCTTTAGCTGTGCATCGTACTATTGGCTGCGACATAGCATAAATTTCAGCTTTCCAGCAGGCTCACTGCTCCCTTCCACACAAGTTGAATTTTGCAGTAACCTTCAGAAATCATTTCACGCAGCCTGAATATTCCAATACCAACTTCCACTAGCAAGGCCCGCCTTTGCAACTCCTCGTTCCTTACATTTCCAGTACCATTAGTTTCTGCTTCTTTTTCAACAGAGCATCAGCTCTCAGCAGCACCCGGATTGGTTGCTGACACAAAATCAGATTTTTTTTGGCTCTCATAGCAGAAGCTGCATTGTCTCACTCTCAATGTCCCTGGATCTGTTTCTGAAAAGCAGCTGTCCCTTTTATGTTTCAAGGGGCTGGATTCTCCCCTACCCGGTGTGACGGAGGGTCCCGGCGTAGGGGAGTGGCGCCAACCACTCAGGGTTCGGGCTTCCCCAAAGGTGGGGAATTCTCCCCACCTTTGGGGGCCAGCCCCGCGCCGGAGCGGTTGGCACCAGAAGACTGGCGCAAAAAACCGGCGCCCCCGGCAGCGTGGCTGGCCAAAAGGCTCTCGCCGGTCGGCGCATGCGCCGGCGGTGACGTCAGTGGCCAGCTGCCGCTGACGTCACCACCGGCGCATGCGCGATGTGGGTTTCTCTTCCGCTTCCGCCATGGCGGAGGCCGTGGCGGCCGCAGAAGAGAAATAGTGCACCCAGGGCACTGGCCCGGAGTCTGAGCGGGGGGCCCCGATCGCGGGCCAGGCCACCTGATCCCGCCGTTACAGAGGTGGTTCAAACCTCGGCGGCGGGAGAGGCCTCCCAGCGGCGGGACTTCGGCCCATCACGGGCCGGAGAATCGCCGCAGGGGCCTCTCCGATTGGAGTGGCGAGATTCCCGCCGCCGCCACTTCCCGGGTGGCGGAGAATCTCTGCCACGGCGGGTGCCGGATTTTCGGCGGCCCCAGGCGATTCTCCGACCCTGCTGGGGGTCGGAGAATTTCGCCCAAGGTGTGAAAACTGTCACTTTATTTTTGATAGGTTTCAGTTTGGATTTCTTTCCTCTTGACAACCAGATCACATGGGCCTATCTCTGGACAGAGATGTAGTTTGAACACAATGCCCCTCTATCCAGGATATCCTATTTCACATTAAGTTAAAGGAGACATTTTAAAACATAACCATCTAGCAAAGCCCGACCTTTGGAACAGCTTAATCAATAAGACACAATATCCATACTCGCAAATCATATTCTTCTCATCAGAATCAGCGAGCAATAAATTGAACATAATACATAGAAAATATAAGCAGGATAGGCCATTCAGTCCTTCACATTCATTCTGAGAAGTATTGGCAAAAATTAAATGAGCGAAATCCAGCAAGTCTCTGGACTTGATGGCTTGTACCCTGGGATTCTAAAATAGATTGCTGCAGAGATAGTGGATGCACTACCTATTTCCCCAAATTCCTTAGATTTGGGAACGGTCCCATTGGATTGGAAATTGGCGATTGCTACACTACTTTTCAAGAAAGGAGAAAGAAAAAACAGGGAACGACAGATCAGTTAGCATAATGTTACAACATTCTGGGCTAGTCAATTCGAGCCCCACAGAGTCCCAACACATGTGAATTAACCAACAATTTGTATGTTTTCCTGAACTATTTGACCCTTGCCTGCTCCAAAGACTTACATGCACCAGATTTCTAAGTAAAACATTAAAAAACTGTTTATTTATAACAGGAGAAGCGATAAACATGTAATGGTAATAATAGAACAATGGTCTAATGATCTAACTAGTCCCCTAACACTGTCCCACCCTCCACCCACACACACACAAGACAGATACACAGTGGGGGTAGGAAAGGATCAAAATAATGGGGATTAAACTGGGAATGAGTGATTGCAGTGTCTTCGCTGTCATTCCCTGCCAGGACCACATATTGCTTGGCAGGACGTGCACCCAACACCAAATCACTTTAAATTGTGCGAAAGAATATCAGGCGGGCATCCCAAAGTTATTCCGCCCTCATGCGATATTTTGGTTGACGCACAAATTGGAAGCGCACCCACCAACAATCAAAAAGCCAATTTAAATGAATTAAACAGCAATTCACTCTGATTTTACATGGGCCTTCTACCTTTATAGTTGGCGGACAGGCGGATTGGCCAGGCAGCCTTTATATTTAAGTCGATTTAGGTCGGGATGAAAAGTTAGGCCTCAAATAAAATTAACAAATGTGTCTGGGTACTAAGATCTCTATATGATTGTGCTGCGCTGACACTCATACATTTTCCGCTGGTATTTATTTTTCACGGGTCAGCAGCTCCCTGAGGGAGCACATTGGAAGCGGCAGTCTACACTGTCCTATTTCTCAGCCCGCTCTCCTCCCGCTCTCCCCAGCAGCGCTCACCCTTTGACAGAGTACATTTCACAATAGGTAGTCGTTAGTTGGCCAGTCGGGGTAATATCACATTAACAACATGATCTTGAGCGGGAGTGTGTTTCACAATCGCTGCCGCCGGCACCAACTTTGGCCGCGCCTCAAATATAAAATTCAGGCCGATGTCACATTTCACAACCTGCTCTCTGATTGGTTCCAGAACATGCTGCTCTGAGGAACCATCTCAAAAACACTTCATCCAGGATACTGCCAATCTGATTTTTCCAGTTTATAAGTAGATTGAAGTCACACATGATTGTTGCTGTTCCTGAATCAAAACCACCCACTATTCCGTCTTGTATATTTTGTTCTACATTGTGGTTACTATTAGGGGCCCTGTAGACCACTCCCACTGGTGACTTATTTCCCCTACTATTCCTCATCTCCACCCAAACTGATTCTACATCCTCATCTCCTGGATTAAGAACATCTCTAACTACTGCACCAATGCCGACCTTGATTAACACTGCTAACTCTCCACCTTTCCTAGCTTCCTATTCTTCGTGGAAGTCTTAACAATGCACTTAGCAATCCCTAGAATGATTAGAACAAGTCAACATGGTTTTACAAAACAGAAATCCTGTTAAAGTATCCTGATAAAGTGTAGTGTATGTGGATTTCCAAAAGGTATTTGATAAGGTGCCGCACTAAAAGCAAGGTAAGGGCTCATGGAGTTCGGGTGATATTTTATTGTGGATAGTGAATTGGTTAACAGATGATTATACCAAGCTGGGTGCGAGGACAAACTGCGGGGAGGGCACAGGGGGTTGCAAAGAGCTACAGACAAGTTAAGTGAGTGAGTAACATGATGGCAGATGATGTGTAACATGAAGTGTGCTGCTATTCACTTTGGTCGTAAGAATAGAAAAGCAGGATATTTATAAAAGGTGAGAGATTTGTAAGTGTTGATCTTCAAGGAGAGTTGAATGCGTTTGTACAAGGAATGCAGAAAGTTAGCATGCAGGTGCAGCAAGCAATTCGGAAGGCAAATGGCATGTTGGCCTTTATCACAAGGGGATTGGAGTACAGGGAGAAATAGGTTTTGCTACAGTTATATAGGGTTTTGGTGTGCCCATATCTGAAATAGTGGGCTGGACTTACCAGCCAACCCACTGTGCATTTTTTAGCAGAGGAGGTTACCCACCAATGGGATTTACCGACCCCGCCGTTGCCAATGGGATTTCCCAGTGACTGCACCCCTCGTCACCGGGAAACCCGTGCATTGGCATGGACTGGAATATCCCGTTGGCATGAACAACTGGTAGATCGTGCCCAGTGTGTGCAGTGTCGGTCTCCAAGAAAGGGACAACCAGCAAACGTAGATACATTGCTCTCTATCTCTTCACTTCAGTGATTAATATAGGTTGTAAATAGCTGAGGCCCAGCTACTGATCCTTGTAGCACTCCACGATTCACTGCCTATCAACATGAAAAAGCCCTGTTCAAGAAAGGAAATACTTGCACTGAAGGTGGGACAGCGGATGTTCACTCGATTGGTCCCTGGGGTGAGGGGGTTGTCCCATGATGGGAGGCTGAGTAAATTGGGTTGATATTCTCTGGAGTTTATAAGAATGAGAGGTAACCTCATTGAAATCTACAACATTCTGAGGTGGCTTGATAAGGTGGATGCTGAGAGATTGTTCCCGTTCAGGGAATCTGAAACATGGAAACAGTCTTGGATAAGGGGCTGATCATTCAGGACTGAGTTGAGGAAATATTTCTTCACTCCAAGGGTAATAAATGTTTGAAATTCTCTACCCCAGAGTGTTGTGGATGCTCCATTATTGGGATTGAAAGAATTTTGGTTTCATAGGAAATTAAGGGCTAGGGAAAGCAGGTGGAAAAATGGAGTTGAAACTGAAGATCAGCCATGACTTTATTGAATGGTGGAGCAGGCAAGAGAGGCCGATGGTTTACCCCTGCAGCAATTTCTTGCGTTCTGGTGAATGGTTAGTTCCTGATTTGATCAGGCTTTTTCATTAGCTCTGGTATTAACAGAGCCAACATGAGAAGTAGATCACTAAAGATTTTGAGCTGGATTCTCCGTTTCTGCCCCTGTGTGCTGACATCAATGGAGGATCCGTGGAGTTCCACGATGGAAGGATTCGTGCCACACCGGCACTGATTCCACTACCACTGAGGGACTGGCACCAGCGGCGAGTGAAACATCTGCGGAACATGCTAAAAATAGTGGGAGAATCGCTGGGTCCGTGATGGGCACGCACAGGGCTAACAAGCTGCAGCCGCACATACAATTACACCCCCACACACACCAACCGCGCCCGAAAAGATGGCTCCAGTTGTGCTGGACCACGTACCCATCCGCCCCAACCCCACAGACCAACTCCCACCACCCTTACTTCTCCGCCAGCCCTAGCAGAAGCTCCCTGGCCACCGGCACAACTGTTGGTAACGTATGACAGTGCTGGACACCGTCCATACGCCCTCTCCCTCTCTCTCTCTCTCTCTCTCTCAGCAGCCACCACGTCAGGCTCACGATTCTTGAGAGTACACGTGGACCGCACCGTTGGAAACACGGCCCATCGTAGGCGGAGCATCGTGGGTGGGCCCGATAATGAGGTGCGAACAGGGTGGCAACTTCAAGCGTCGCAATGATGCCGATTTGGAGGGGGCGGAGCATCGCGTCCCGGAGTTAAACCGGCAAATTGTCACGATTTTGCCGTCGGGAGCCGTTCTCCACTCGATTACCGTTCCCAATTTCGGCATCGGACTACAGAGAATCCCACCCTTTGTTTATGGAAAGCAAACTACTACTTTCCATTGGACTTTGACCAATTGAACCATTTGGGAATGGGAAAGAGCAAATCAAATTTAAAGGCAATTCCAGTGACATCAGTAAATGTCCAACTAAACTGAACCCTCAGGGATCCAATGGTCATTGTTTTGGCCACCATGAATCTGTAGATTGGACACACAGTCATCTCTGAACTGTTGGTTTGCAGTTGCTTTCTGCTTTTTATTTCTAATTGCTGTGACGCCACAGCACAAAAAACTTCCATAAGATCTGCGTTTATAGAGGTATTTCTATTCAATGGAGCATGAAGAACAACTTACTTTTAAATGGTGAATATCCCACAGCCTGAGGACAAAGAGACAGTGAAATAATGTGGGGGAGGGCGAGTGGAATCAAAGGTAAGGGTTGGAAGAGGATTTCCATCCCTCTCACAGCTCAGCAGAGATTGGCGCAGGAGCATTCAGAACTCAAAGTATTGCTTTTGGAAACCTGATGGGTGGTGTTTAATGCCCTCGGGGCAGCGCTGTAGCACAGTGGTTAGCACTGTTTCTTTACGGCTCCAGGGTCCCAGGTTCGATTCCCGGCTTGGGTCACTGTCTGTGCGGCGTCTGCACGTTCTCCCCGAGTCTGCGTGGGTTTCCTCCGGCTGCTCTGGTTTCCTCCCACAGTCCAAAGGCGTGCAGGTTAGGTGGATTGGCGAAGCTAAATTGTCCCTTAGTGTCTAAAAAGGTTAGATGGGTTACTGGGTTACGGGGATAGGGTGGAAGCATGGGTTTAAGTGGGGTGCTCTTTCAACGGCCGGTGCAGACTCGATGGGCCGAGTGGCCTCCTTCTACATAGAACATAGAACAGTACAGCACAGAACAGGCCCTTCGGCCCTCAATGTTGTGCTGAGCCATGATCACCCTGCTCAAACCCACGTATCCACCCTATACCCGTAACCCAACAACCCCCCCTTAACCTTACTTTTATTAGGACACTCCGGGCAATTTAGCATGGCCAATCCACCTAACCCGCACATCTTTGGACTGTGGGAGGAAACCGGAGCACCCGGAGGAAACCCACGCACACAGGGGGAGGACGTGCAGACTCCACACAGACAGTGACCCAGCCGGGAATCGAACCTGGGACCTTGGAGCTGTGAAGCATTTATGCTAACCACCATGCTCCCTGCTGCCCCCTTCTGCACTGTAAATTCTATGATTCTATGATCCCCCCCATGGCATGTTTTGAAACAGGTAGGGCCTTTAATCAGGTGGGAAGTTGGTGCATGGAGAAGTATCTAATGAATAGGCTGCTCTGGGGATCACCATTTATTTAGGGAGGGCGGGTGGATTGGCAAATGATTAAGTGCATGCAATTGCACGGGCGGGGGAGCAGCCTTCAGTGGCTCTGCAGAGAGAATGCTGCTGAGGTGAAACGGCCCGGAGAGGGTAGATAAAATTAAGGAGTGAAATGAGGAAACAGTAGGAACTTCATTCCATCAGCACAGTCCGTGACATCAATCTTCAGGGGACAATCACACAATTGCAAACCCCTGCCTGTGCACGGCTTCAGCTTTACTCATTTGAATCTTTAACACGCAGATAACATTTTATTTTCATGAACTTCGTACATCCTTCAGTACACTTGCCTCCTGTGAGTTCGCAAACACTGTGTGTGGCCCCATATGCCGTTAGCAGGATTTGATTACCCTTAGAAAATGCCTGCTAATTGCTTCATTACCAGCCTCAATTCACTTCCCATGGGTGCTGGGCAGGTTGCTGTCAACACTTACAATCTGCCTCCAGGAAAAGCAGCAGGAACATAAGAAATAGAACCAAGAGTAGGCAGTGCAACCATTGGACCTCTCCCGATGTCCAAGAAGATCATGGCTGATCTTAGATATTAACGCCATTTCCTGCCCATTTCCCACATCCCTTGATTCTTTGAGCGACCAAAACTCTGTCTATCTCAGACTTCAAATATATTCCCCGATGGCGCATCCATAACCATCTGGGATGGAGAATTTCAAAGATTCACAACCCTTTGAGTGAAGACATTTCTCCTTATCTCTGTCCAAAATGATCAGCCCCTTACCCTGAGGCAGCGCTCCCCGTGTTCTCGAGTTCCCAGCCAGAGGAAACAACCTCTCAGCATCCGTCAGATTGGCCGGCACCTCTCGCAGGAGGAAATTCATCCCGAGTAAGGGACAGAAGTCCCACCTGCAGCTGCTTAACACTCATTCGAGTAAGAAACGGCTGTCGGGCACTCGCCCGTCAGTGCGATTCTTTGGATGGTGGGAACCGGGAGCCAGCCATCCAAAGAATTCAGACCAGTGTTCCAGTAGTGGTCCAAAGCCCTGTACATCGGGAGCAATACTTTTTAACTCATGTATTCCAATCCCCTTGCAATAAATGCTGAATATAATTTACCTCCCTAATTGCTTGCTGCCCCTGCATGCTCACTGTCTGCATTCCTCATACAAATGCCTATTACAAAATAATTTGCTTTTCTAATCTTCTGACCCAAGTGAATAACTTCATACATCTCCGCATTATACTCCATCTGCCAGCTTGTTCCCCACTAATTTAAACTGTGTATATCCCTTTGCAGACTCTCTGTATCCTCTGCACAACTTACCTCCACACCTAGCTTTTTATCATCAGTAAATTAAACACTCCCATGACAGGGACAGCAGAGGGTTAGATACAGATTTAAACTCCATCAATACTGTCCCCAGTAAACACTCCAGGGTGGGTACATCATGGGATTAGAGAGCTCCCTTTACACTGCCCACATCAAACACTCACATTGCAGGTAAAGCATGAGGTCAGATACAAAACTAAAAGCTCCCACTACATTGTCCCCGTCACACACTCCCAGGACAGGTACTGCACAGGGTTAGATGCAGGGTGAAGCTCCCACTACACTGCTCCCGTCAATCACTCCCAGGGCAGGTACAGTACAGGGTTAGATAAAGAGTAAAGCTCCTTCGACACTGTCCCCATCAAACACTTCCACGATAGGTAACGCACAGGGTTAGATGCAAAGTAAAGCTCCTACTAGACTGTCCCCATCAATCACTCCCAGGACAGGTACAGCACAGGGTTGGATACAGAATAAAGTCCCTTCTGCACTGGCCCATCAAACACTCCAGGGCTGGTACAGCATGGGCTAGAAACCAAGGAAAGCTCCCTCTCCACTGTCGCATAAAAGAGTCACAGCACAGTTGGAGCACAGGGTTAGGTATAGACTGAAGCTCTCTCTACGCTGTCCCCATCAAACAGTCCAAGCACAGGTGGAGCACTGGGTTAGGTATGGACTGAAACTCTCCCTACGCTCTCCCCATCAAACAATCCCCAGGAAGTTACAGCATGGCATTAGATACAAAATAAAATTTCCTCTGCACTGTCCCCAGCAAACACATCCAGGACAGGTATAGGATTTTGATTGGTCCACATAACTTGTAGCTTGTAGCCTTTTGATTTTGCAGAATTCATCTCAGAAGATGCTGTCATATTTTCTTATCAGTTCCGGCAGTCCCCCTTCCTGCTCTTGAAAACTCTCGGCCCAATTCAACTTAACTTCTTTAAGGCAATTGCAACCAAGAAGGCCCGTCACTGTTATCACGGGGAGCTGGGTAGACTGTTGTCCATAATTTACAGGTACCATTGTGGTGCCTTTTACTTCTATTATTTCTATTGTATTAGTCTTCAGCATGGCAGAAGTGCTCTTCAAGTTCAATGGTTGGACTTCCTCTCTTTGGTACTGAAATGTATGTTCGCCCATCACGGTGGCTGATGTCCTTGTATCCATTTCCATTTTAAGAGGCTTCCCATGTACTTGGGAGTGTTACAGTGACAGGGTCTATCTTGCCTGGTTTTAGATTAAACAGAGTGAATACCAGAATCACTGATGCTAAGCTCTCCCACATTGTATACTTGTAACAGCTTGGTTGATTGATTACTCGGCGATCTTTACTTAGTTCTGCACTGCTATATCAAATGTCCATTTTTGTGACAAACAAAATGCTCAGTCTTCTTAAAACGACCTGATTCAGGAGTGTGGTTACCTCCATGATGCGACCATCAATTCACTCGAAGACACGTGTCGAAGTAAACAGTGGTTTTAATCAACTTACAACTTTGCCTGCCTGCGACCGGTACAATACTGAAGGCGGTCCCACAGGTCAGCTGCTCTTATACTTCCTCTAAAGGGTGGAGCCATGGGCGGAGCCCGTACATGCTCCAACATCTCCCCCTGTGGGTGAAGCCACACAATGGCCCATAGATGGAGCCCACAGGGTTAATAACATAGTATAACGTAATACAGTATACTGGTGAATTAACAGTATTTATACATTCAGCACACTCCACATCGGTAACATTCCACTTTAAGCATTACTGACGGATTGCTTATTCTGTATCTTTTTGTTTTATTGGTGGCTGAAATTGTTTCCTGCCTTGCAGCTGCTTCAGAGATTTCGGAGCCACAGCTGAATGCAGGTTACTGCCCTAAGTTTCTTTTAAAATTTAGAGTACCCAATGATTTTTTTTTCCAATTAAGGGGCAATTTAGCGTGGCCAATCCACCTAACCTGCACATAGATACACAGAAGATAGGAGTAGGAGGAGGCCTTTGGCCCTTCGAGCCTGCTCCGCCATTCATCATGGCTGATCATCCAACTCAATAACCTAATCCTGCTTTCTCCCCATAGCCTTTGATCTCATTCTCTCCATGTGCTATATCTAGCTGCCTCTTGAATATATTCAATGTTTAAGCATCAACTACTTCCTGTGGTAATGAATTCCACAGGCTCACCACTCTTTGGGTGAAGAAATGTCTCTTTATCTCTGTCCGAAATGGTTTACCCTGAATCCTCAGGCTGTGACCCCTAGTTCTGGACACACCCATCATTGGTAACATCTTCCCTGCATCTACCCTGTCTAGTCCTGTTAGAATTTTATAAGTCTATGAGATCCCCCCTCATTCTTCTGAACTCCAGCGAGAACAATCCCAACCTTGTCAATCTCTCCTCATATGACAGTCCCGCCATCCCTGGAATCAGTCTGGCAAACCTTCACTGCACTCCCTCGAGAGCAAGAACATCCTTCCTCATAGAAGGAGACCAAAACTGCGCACAATACTCCAGGTGTGGCCTCACCAAGGTCCTGTATAATTGCCATGATGTGGAGATGCCGGCGTTGGACTGGGGTGAGCACAGTAAGAAGTCTTACAACACCAGGTTAAAGTCCAACAGGTTTGTTTCAAACACGAGCTTTCGGAGCACGGCTCCTTCTTCAGGTGAAGAAGGAGCCGTGCTCCGAAAGCTCGTGTTTGAAACAAACCTGTTGGACTTTAACCTGGTGTTGTAAGACTTCTTACTGTATAATTGCAGCAACAAATCCCTGCTTCTATACTCGAAACCACTTGCAATGAAGGCCAACATACCATTAGCCTTTTTTACCGTCTGCTGCACCTGCATGCTTATCTTCAGTGACTGGTGCACAAGGACACCCAGGACCCGCTGAGCACTCCCTTATACCAATTTACAACCATTCAGGTAGTAATCTGCCTTCCTGTTTTTGCTTCCAAAGTGAATAACCTCACACTTATCCAAATTATACTGCATCTGCTGTTGATTTGCCCACTCGCCCAATCTGTCCAGATCATGCTGAAGGATCCCTGCATCTTTGTTACAGTTCACCCTCCCACCCAACTTGGTATCATCTGCAATCGTCTTTGAGATGTCACATTTTGTTCCCTCATCCAAATCATTAATATATATTGTGAATAGCTGGGGTCCCAGCACCGATCCCTGTGGTACCCCACTAGTTACTGCTTGCCAAGTTGAAAAGGACCCATTAATCCCTACTCTTTGTTTCCTCTCTGCCAACCAGTTTTCTATCCACCTCAATACATTTCCCCCAATCCCATGCGCTTTAATTTTACACAATAATCTCTCATGAGGGACTTTGTCAAACGCCTTCTGAAAGTCCAAATATACCACAGTGAGTGGCTCCCCCTTGTCAACTGTACTGGTTATATATTCAAAGAATTCCAAAAGATTTGTCAAGCATGATTTTCCCTCCATAAATCCATGCTGACTCTTACTGATCCTGCCACTGCTTTCTAAATGTTCCACTACAAAGTCCTTGATAATGGATTCAAGCATTTCCCCCACTACCGATGTTAGGCTTACTGGTCTATAATTCCCTGCTTTCTCTCTACCTCCCTTTTTGAATATTGGAGTGACGTGAGATACCCTCCAATCTGCAGGGTTCTGGGGGTGAAACCCATGCAGACATGGGGAGAATGTGCAAACTCCACACGGACAGTGGCCCAGGGCCGGGATTCGAACCCGGGTCCTCAGCGTCGTCGTCCCAGTGCTAGACACTGCACCACATGCTGCCCAGATTACTGCCCTAAGTGATGAATGGCGCCGTTCTGTGTGCCCTGCAGCCCTTGTGCCCCTTTCGCAGCGCGTTCCATGGCCAGTGCTATCTCCATTGCTCCTATACAATTTACGTCAATCTCTGCAAGCAATTGAAGTTGAAACGGGTGATTGATTACACCACAGACTAAGCTATCCCGTACCCTGTCACAATACTCCAATAATTGCTTCCGTTTAGCAATATGTGTCATGATTTATTCATCTGGGCTCTCACACTTGAATTAAATTTAAATCTTTAAAGAATGACTTATAATTGTGGTTGCAATTGAACCTTGACTATAAGCTCACCAAATGATTTGGAGTCGGGTGCACTTGGGACTATAAGACTGTGAATAAGGTTAAAGGTCTGAGTTTCACAAAGACTTTGGAGAATTGCTTTGCAATTTGCCTCCTCCCCGATTTCATTTGCTTGAAAGTAATATCCAAGGTGCTTGATGTATTTTGCCCAGTCGTCCGTGGAGAAGTCAAATGGGTCTACATGTCCAAAGAGAGGCATTCTGGTGAGTACTTTTTTTTCAGACTTCAATTAAAACAGGATGCTCCCAGGTGTCGGGCCAGAGGCAGCGTCAGGATAATTTAACATCGTCGCCAGATGTAAACATGTACTTTCATAGACATCATTAGTAAACACAACGGGTATTTATAAATAACAATTGCCTCATGGCTGTAGCTAGCTCCCAAAATGTTTCTGCCCAGGTGCCTCTCTCACCGTGGGTTAATCCTCACTCTGAGTCCCGATTGGTCACACAGGCTATATGACCCTTACTCTGCTGTGTTGTCTTTAAAGTGATAATCACCACAGCCAGGTACAGCACCGCGTTAGCTACACATTAAATCTCCCTCTACACTGTCCCCATCAAATACCTCCAGGGCAGGTACAGAATGGGGATAGATAGAGAGTTCAGCTCCCTTTTACACTGTCCCCGTCAAATGCTCCCAGGGCAGGTATGACATAGCATTAGATACAGAGTAAATCTCCCTCAACATTGTCTCCCTCAAACACTCACAGGGCAGGTACAGCACAGTGCTAGATGCAGAGTAAAGCTCCTCCCAGATTGTCACCTTCAAACATTCTCAGGACAGGTACAATGCAGGTTTCGGTACAGACGAAAGCTCCATCTACAATGTTGCCATCAACCACTCCTAGGCAGGAAGAACATGGCGATAAATGGAAAGTAAAGCTCTCCTGCACTGTCCCATGAAGTATTTCCAGGACAGGTGTAGCATGGAGTTAGATACAGAGTAAAGCTCCCTCTACACTGTCCCCATCAAACACTCCAAGGGCAGGTAAAACACAGAGTTTAGGTACAGAGTAAAGCTCCTTCTACACTGTCTCCATCAAGCACTTCCAGGCCAGGTACAGCACAGGGTTAAACACACAGTAAAGCTCCCTCTACACTGTCCTATCAAACACTCCCAGGGCAGCTGCAGCACAGTATTAGATACAGTGTTAATCTCGTTCAAAATTATCTCCATCAAACACTTTCAGAACAGATACAGCATAGGGTGAGATACAGAGTCACATTGTCCCATCAAACATTTCCAGGACAGGTACAGCACAGCTTAGACACAGAGTAATGCTCCCTCTATACTGTTCCTATCAAACATTCCCAGGACAGGTACAAAATGGGATTAGATACAGAGTAAAGCTCCCCCTACACTGTTCCTATCAAACATTCCCAGGATAGGTACATCGAGGGGTTAGGTACAGAGTAAAGCGCCCTCTTTATTTTCTCATCATGTAATTGTGGGTCACTAATTGTTTGGAATATTACAGATAACATCAATAACCACTTATATTGATATTGCCCTCTTATTGTCTCTCATCATCACAAGCACCATCCCCGGTGTATTATCAAACCCAAATTGACTCTGAGCCATATAAAGGGATATTTAGGTCAGATGACCAAGGGTTTGGTGAAAGTGTTTCCCTGTTTTAAGGAGCTTCTTAAAGGCGGGGTGGCAGGTAGACAGGGTTAGGTAAGGAATTCTACATATTCGAGTCTCGGCAACTGAAATGCAACCAGCATTGATGGAGCCATTAACACCAGGGACACTTAAGAGATCATAATTAGAGGAGTTTAGGGATATTGGAGGTTGCAGAGCTTCAGGAGGTTACAGAGACTGGATGGCGTGTGACCATGGGAGAATATGTAAACATAATAAAATGAAGGCACTGTATCCAAATAGGATTTTCCTTATTAAAACAGTCAAATTCTACCCATCACTGATCCATCACTTAGTTGGGATAAGAGTGATGAAGTTCACTTCAGTATATCATGTTGCTGTTTTCTTTCTCATATCAACCAGAAAGGACTGGATAATAATGGCAAATAGTAATGTGGAGGGCAAAGGGCAGAGGGATGGTGGGTGAATAGGGTTTGGTGCATGTTAGGACAAAAACACCAGGTTTGCCCAGGATAGAACAAGAGTCCAGGGGGATGTTGGAATGGATGGAGAGTACAAATAAATGCAAGTGTCTCGAATTGGATGGATACGGCAAGTGATGTTCCCCTGGGATTACAAGGGAATCAACTTTTCACCACATGTGTAACTGACTTGGATAAAGAAATATAAAGATGTCAAATCCAATTTGCACATGACACTTCATTAAGAATAACAGTTGTGCATATGGAAAGAGAAACGACTGGAGAGAATTGATTAAACTGTGATGGATAAAGTCCAAAATGGAGAAGGGTGAGGTCATCAACATTGGATCCAAGAATGACAAATTGAAATATTTTCTGAATGGTGAGTGACCAGAACATTTGGAGAAGCAAAGGGCGCGATTCTCTGGAAACATTTCCAAGTGCTGTAGCGAGCAGGAATTGCCACGAGATTCCCGGCTCTAGCCCAGCGAGGCCGGCAACGCTATTCAACGTTAACTGATCCACTTAACAAGGCCCCATGGGCTTCTCGCCGCAAATGAAGGCTCGCCAGCCAATTTGCCGGCACCAGGCTCGCCAGAACCCCCCCCCCCCGCTAACAAGGTTGAGCAGCCGAGCAGCACTTGAGTGGCACTCTCAGCCAACCCAGCCAGCACGCAACAATGACTCAGGGATGCAGACCTGGGGAGGCTCCTAGATGCAGTGGAGGCCAGGAGGGATGTCCTGATTCTCCGAGGGTCCGAGGGGGTTAGCCATAGGGCAAGGTGGCAGCAGCAGTGAGCGTCAGAGGTGTGACCAGGAGGATTGGCCTCCAGTGCCGGTAAAAGATCAAAGACCTACAGCACGAGTCAGTAGACACCAATGTCCCTCTCCCTCCCCACGCCGAGACCTTTCTGTCCCCACGCGAGCATCCACCCCCAACTCTCTATGCAACCCCAACCCACCCTCCATTCCCCCTCTCCCTTCAACCAACCCAAACCTTCCTTCACGCTCCCCGTTCCCTCAAACACCCAACCCTTCCTTCACACCCTCCTTTCTCTAAACCACCTTACCTCTTTCCTTCACACCCCCTCTCCCTCAACCCCCCCAATTCTTCCCTCACACACTCCTCTCCCTCAACTGCCCCACCTCTTCCCTCACACCCAGCCCTCCCTCAAACCCCCCCAACCCTTCCTTCACACCTCCACTTCCACCACTATGAATCAGGCGATGGCTAACGATGCCCTCTATGTGTCTCCTCAGGAAAAGCTCTCCCACAATCGCCAGGAGAGGACCCAGACTGGCAGTCGTGTGCCAGACATAGTGGGTGGGGTTCTCCGGCCCTGTGCTCGGTCGGAGAATCGCCGGCAGACTGCGCAAATCGCGCCATGCCACCCCGACACCGGGACCCGATTCTCCACAGAGCGGAGATCAGTGGCATTGGGGCAGGCATGGTCGGCGCGGCGCCGGTTTAGCGGCCCCCCCCCCACAATTTTCCAAACCGTATGGGCCGAGCTGGTGCTGTTCTAACCTGCACTGAGCTGGCTGGACCTCAGCGTTGAAGGGTCCGGGGGCGGCCTGTGGTGGGGGAAGGGGGGTCCGACCCCAGTAGGGGCCTCCGATGTTGCTTGGCCCGCGATCGGGACCCACCGATCGGCGGGCCGGCCTCGCTGTCTCCCGGCCTCCTTTCATCCGCGTTGGTGCCAGTACTCCTGTGCCATGTTGGATCAGGGCAGGGGCCGACAAGGGAGACATCGCGCATCCGTGGAAATTGCGGCGGTGGGACTGCGCATGCGCGGGTTCACGCCGTTCCCACTGCGCATGCAAGCATCCCCCGGCGCCCATTCCATGGCCGGATCAGCAGCTGGAGCGGCTGATGTGACCATCAATTCACAAGACACAAGATTGGAAGTGAACAGTGGTTTTAATAGTCTTACAACAGAGCCTGCCTGTGACGAGATGAACTGGCAGGAGGCTTACAACTGCTGATCTTTATACTTCCGGTTAGTGGGAGGAGCCATGGGTGGAGCCAAGGGTGGAGCCCAGTACAAACACCTCATCTCCCCCTATGGGCAGAGCCGCGCAACTGCACGTATACAGAGCTCAAAAAGACACAATACTGAACAGATGGAGGAGGAATTTAAGAGGTGGGACATGGTACCGCTGTCGCTGGCGGGGAGGGTGCAGTCAATCAAAATGACGGTCCTCCCAAGGTTCCTGTTTTTATTTCAGTGCTTGCCCATCTTCCTCCCTCGGGCCTTCTTCAAAAAGGTGACGAGTAGCATCATGAGCTACGTGTGGGCGCACGGCACCCCAAGGGTGAGGAGGGTCTTTTTGGAGCGGAGTAGGGACAGTGGAGGGCTGGCACTACCCAATCTCTCGGGGTATTATTGGGCGGCAAATGTGTCAATGGTGCGCAAGTGGATGATGGAAGGGGAGGGGGCAGCTTGGAAACGAATGGAGAGGGCGTCCTGTGGCAACACAAGCCTGGGGGCCCTAGTAACGGCACCATGGCCGCTCCCCCCCACGAGGTACACCACGAGCCCAGTGGTGGCGGCCACCCTCAAGATATGGGGGCAGTGGAGGCGACACAGGGGGGAAATGGGAGGTCTGTTGGCGGCGCCAATAAGAGGGAACCATAGATTCATCCCGGGGAACATCGACGGGGGATTTCAGAGCTGGTACAGGGTGGGCATACGGCAGCTGAAGGACCTGTTTATAGAGGGGAGGTTTGCGAGCCTGGGAGGGCTGGAGGAGAAGTTTGAGCTCCCCCCGGGAAACATGTTCAGATATTTACAAGTGAAGGCATTTGCTAGACGGCAGGTGGAGGGGTTCCCCCTGCTCCCCAGTAAGGGGGCGAGTGATAGGGTGCTCTCGGGGGTCTGGGTCGGAGGGGGGAAGATATCAGACATCTACAAGATAATGCAGGAGGCGGAAGAAGCATCAGGGGAGGAGCTGAAAGCCAAGTGGGAAGGGGAGCTGGGAGAGCAGATAGAAGACGGGACGTGGGCGGATGCACTGGGGAAGGTCAATTCTTCCTCCTCGTGTGCGAGGCTGAGCCTCATTCAATTTAAGGTGCTGCATAGAGCTCACATGACGGGGACAAGGATGAGCCGGTTCTTTGGGGGTGAGGACAGGTGTGTCAGATGTTTGGGAAGCCCAGCGAACCATGTGCATATGTTCTGGGCATGTCCGGTGCTGGAAGGGTTCTGGAAGGGGGTGGCAAGGACGGTGTCGAAGGTGGTGGGGTCCAGGGTCAAACCAGGATGGGGGCTTGCGATCTTTGGGGTCGGGGTAGAACCAGGGGTACAGGAGGCTAGGGAGGCCGGAATACTGGCCTTTGCGTCCCTAGTGGCTCGACGAAGGATATTAATTCAATGGAAGGACGCGAGGCCTCCAAGCGTTGAAACTTGGATTAACGATATGGCTAGCTATATTCAGCTAGAAAGGATCAAATTTGCCCTGAGAGGGTCGGTACAGGGATTCTCCAGGCGGTGGCAACCTTTCCTTGACTTTTTAGATCAGAGATAGACGTTCGGGGTCGAGGCAGCAGCAACCCGGGGGGGGGGGGGGGGGGGGGGGGGGGGGGGAGGGGAGGGGAGGGAAGGGAGGGGGGGGGGGGGAAGTTGTTGCTTGGGGGGGGGGAAGGACTGGTGCGCGCGAGGGGGCGGGCGAGGGAGGGATATTTGCCTAGAGGGATTGTGTTGTATATAATTTAAAAAATAGTAGGGGTAAATGTTTGTATGGAAAAACTCTTTCAATAAAAATTATTTTTAAAAAAAAGACACAATACATATAATACAACACAGTGTACAGAGCTCACAAAGACACAATACATATAATACAACACAGTGTGAATTACTAGGATTAGGATTCACATAGCGGTGTTAACCGCTCCAGCGCCTGCCGGGCCCCTCTAGGGGCCAAAATTGCTGATCCTGGGACCGTGTTGACACCGTCAGGAAACGCAACGACGTTTCCGATGGTGTCAACACTTAGCCTCAGGATCTGAGAATCCCGCCCAAGAATCCTTACCACCTTCGAGGAGCATGCCCTGAAGGTGATGGGGGTGACCAAAGACAGAACGGTCACCAACCCAGAGGCTGGTGGATGCCACAGAGGCGAGGAGCCACAAGGCCCCAGCCAAAGGACCTGTCAAACTTGAGTTGTTATAGCGTTACTGACTGACCCATCGCTCCCACTGACCACATGTCCATTCTCCCACAGGTCCTCCAGCCGACTGTGCCGGCCCATCCCGAGTGGCACCCTCTCCTGCCTCCCAGGAGAACACCTCAGAAGAGAGCTCCGAGGAAGACACGGTCAAGGCGTCACAACTGTCATCCCCACCTTCCACAAGGGCAGATACATGCACCTCAGTGGGACATGTTAATGGTCAGGCTTCTGGGGCACAATCTGATGAGCTCCACACAGCTGCTGATGCCCATCAGGTGGAGGCAGGAACCCCCAGGTGAGTCAGCAGTCGGAGGGCTACTGGATCCCAGGACTTGCTGTGTCCCAGCCAGATGCTGAGCCTGTGGAACAGGCTGTCGCAGAGCTGATGGAGGTGTTAGGGAGCGGCTGGGATATTCAGAGGGAGATGTCAGAAGCTGTTGTTCAGTCGGAGCATCCTGAGGAAGGGTACAGTATCTTAAAATTAAACTCCTGTCATTCAGGTAATCAGGAAGCAATTTTTCATGCGGAGGAGCCAATTGAAGCTTTCACGGTTGCGATTAATAGATTCTTGCTGGATATGGAGGGTAAATGGAGTTCAGGCATAGGTCAGCCATGATCTAATGTAATTTTGGAACAGCCTGAGGGCCTAGTGGCCTCCTCTTCCTGTGTTCTCTCCGCTGACTCTGCCCTGGTTTAGCCAGTCAGAAGGGCTGCCCCAGTCACACAGAATCAGCAAGAGCTCAGCTTAACCGAGTCTCCAATTGAACCGAGTAACTGATCCGATGGGCTTCGTAGTCTCTGACATGCCAGAGAAGTTACAGCAGGAAATGACCGAATGACCAAGTCATTTCAGAGCCAATATATCCAGGTTATTTTTAGCTTGAATCTGCAATTCAATGTATTTTTGTGCGGCGAGGAACAGAAATTGTTTGGTTTATCCTGTTTTACACACCCTGTGAGATGTCCCCCTCATCTGAGGGGCAGCTCCCTGAACAGTCGCTGAATGATCATTTTTAAACTGGAGGATTTTAATGAGCGAGAGGAAACAGGCAATCAGCTCCCTTTAATTGCTCAAATGGGATATTTAACTGAATTATTTAATAGCACTCAAAATTAGGTTCAACAGCAACAATGGTTAAGATTTATAGATTTTAGATTTATACAGCATCTTTAACATAATAAACCACCTTAAGGCACTTTGCAGGAGCATTCTAATACCAAATGTGACACGGTGTCACATAATAATCGCTTTTTGTCACAAGTAGGCTTCAATTAAGTTTCTGTGAAAAGTCCCTAGTCATCATATTCCAGCACCTGTTCGGGGAGGCCAGTACAAGCCAGCTGTTTAGCCCACTGTGCTGAACCAGCCCCGAAAAGCAGGTGACCAACAACTTGGTCAAAGAGGTGGATTTTAAGCAGTGTTTTAAAGGGGGAGAGGTATCGAGAGAGAGAGAAAGGGATAGAGAGAGAGAGGGGCGGAGAGGTTTAGGAACGGAATTCCAGAGTTTGGCCCCAGGCAGCTGAAGGCAAGGCCATCAGAGGTGAAGGCATTAAAATGGAGGATGCACAAGAATTAGATGGACACAGATGTCTTGGATGATTGTGGCGCTGTTGAAGGTCACAGAGCTGGGGAAGGGCAAAGCCACGGAGGGATTTGTAAACAAGGTTGAGATATTTTAAAATCAAGATGTTGCTTGAACAAGAACCAATGAAGGTCAGCAAGCACATAAGGGAACTGAATTTGTGTATCGAATCATGACATGTTTACAGAGGATAGAATGTGTGAGACCAGCCAGGAGAGTGATGGAATAATTGAGTCCAGGGATGAAAGCATTAATGAGGTTTTCAGCACTAGATAAACAGAGACAGGGGAAAATTCAGGTGATGTTACAGACGTAGAAATAGGCGGTTTCAGTGATGCCCTGAATTTGAGGTCAGAAGTCCACCTTGGGGTTGAATGTGACACCGGGGTTGCAAACAGACTGGCTTAATCTCAGACTGGGAGAGGGATGGAGTCGGTAGCCAGGGAACGGAGTTTCAAACCAATAGGTTAGGTGGATTGGCCTTGCTAAATTGCCCCTTGGTGTCCAAAGATATGCAGGTTAGGTAGAGTTAGGAGTTTATGGGGATGGGGTGGGGGATTGGGCCTCGGTAGGGTGCTCTTCCAAAGGGTCACACCCAATGGGTCGAATGGCCTCCTTCTGCACGATCGGGATTCTATGGATTCTACGGGTCAAAAACAATGGCTTCAAGCTTCCTGATACTCAATTGGATTGAAATGTTTACTCCCCCTGTACAAGATGTCCAATAAGCAGTCTGATAATTTAGAAAGAGTGGAGGAGTTGAGAGAGGTGGCGGTTGGGTAGAGCTGAGTGTCATCAGTACTAAAGCTGGGTGTTTGAATGACGTCACGGAGGGGCAGCATGCCGATGAGAAACTGGGGGAGGTTGAGGATAGATCCTTGGGCGACACCGGAGGTAAGGGTGTGGGAGCAGGAAGAGAAGCCATTGTCAGTGATTCTCTGGCTATGACTAGACAGGTAAGGGTGGACCAAGGTGAGAGAAGTCTCACTCACTTTGAGCTGGAGCCGCTCCCCGAATAGTCACTGAATGACCATTTTTAAGTTGTTTCTCATCGGCATGCTGCAAACCAATCCTAGTAAATATCGAGATCTGGGAGTGTTGTACTTTGCACCCATTTGCACTAAAACAGGGATATTGTTTATAACAGAACTGAACAATTGAAGACTAATGATAGAGGGAGGAGGGCAGACCATGTAGAGAGAATGTCTTTTAACTTCCAAATACACGGCAAACCCCTTGGGATCCCTTTGAAACAAGAGTGCAGCCCAAGAGCTTTAGCATCAGCTGTTATCAGGCAATAAGTGACTTGCTCATCGAAAGCTAAAACATTAACAGTTCGGATTAACAATTAGAATTGCTCCTTCTCAGCACTGGCAGGTATTAAATGTTTGAAAGTATGCACACTGCCTTACCCTATTCCTGCTGTTTGAACTTTCCCCCCCCATCCTGACTTCCCCCTTTAGTTTTCTGTTATTTGGTTTCCCTGGCTTGTCCCAACACAACCCCACCCCTCCTCCACATGGTTACTTGTTCAGTTTTGCTCCCACTGAGCATTGGCCTCTGTTCTCCTATTTTGTTTTTTCAAAACAATGTTTTGTTTTTTTAAAATAATTTTTATTGGAATTTTTTACAGAAAATATAAAATATAACAACAAACAATGAAATGCAACAAAATAACCCATAAAAACTGTAACACCCCCCAAACCGTATCAACGCATGTATCCCCTCCCCCCCACCCCACCCCCCCCAACCCCAACAAGAGAACTTAAAAATAAATTAAAATTAAATAAACAAACATAGTCATCGTCTCCCCCCCCCCACCTTTTCCCTCCCCCTTCCCCCCCTCCCCCCCGGGTTGCTGCTGCTGCTGTCCCAGTACCCTATCGTTGAGCCAGAAAGTCGAGGAAAGGCTGCCACCGCCTAAAGAACCCTTGTATCGATCCTCTCAGGGCGAATTTAACCTTCTCTAGCTTAATAAAACCCGCCATGTCATTGATCCAGGTCTCCACGCTTGGGGGCCTCGCATCCTTCCATTGTAGCAAAATCCTTCGCCGGGCTACTAGGGACGCAAAGGCCAGCACACCGGCCTCTTTCGCCTCCTGCACTCCCGGCTCCATCCAACCCCAAAAATCGTGAGTCCCCAGCCTGGCTTGACCCTGGATCCCACCACCCTTGACACCGTCCTCGCCACCCCCTTCCAGAACTCCTCCAGTGCCGGGCATGCCCAGAACATATGGGCATGGTTCGCTGGACTCCCCGAGCACCTGACACACCTACCTTCACCCCCAAAGAATCTACTCATCCTCGTCCCATTCATGTAGGCCCGGTGCAGCACCTTGAATTGGATGAGGCTAAGCCGCGCACACGAGGAGGAAGAATTAACCCTCTCCAGGGCATCAGCCCATGTCCCGTCTTCGATCTGTTCCCCCAGTTCCCCCTCCCACTTAGTTTTCAGCTCCTCTACTGATGCCTCCTCCACCTCCTGCATAACCTTGTAGATATCAGATATTTTCCCCTCTTCGACCTAGACCCCCGAAAGCACCCTGTCACTCACCCCCCTCGCGGGAAGCGAAGGGAATCCCTCCACCTGCCGTCTAGCAAATGCCTTTACCTGCAGATACCTGAACATGTTTCCCGGGGGGGAGCCCAAATTTCTCCTCCAACTCCCCCAGGCTCGCAAACCTCCCATCAATAAACAGGTCCCTCAACTGTCTGATGCCCGCTCTGTGCCAACCCTGAAATCCCCCATCAATGTTCCCCGGGACGAACCTATGGTTCCCCCTTAACGGAGCCTCCATCGAGCCCCCCACTTCTCCCCTATGTCGCCTCCACTGCCCCCAAATCTTGAGGGTAGCCACCACCACCGGACTTGTGGTATACCTCGTAGGAGGGAGTGGCCACGGCGCCGTTACCAGTGCCCCCAGGCTTGTATCTCCACAGGACGCCCTCTCCATCCGTTTCCATGCTGCCCCCTCCCCCTCCATCACCCACTTGCGCACCATCGACACATTGGCCGCCCAGTAGTACCCCAAGAGATTGGGTAACGCCAGCCCCCCCCCCCCCCCCCCCCCCATCTCTACCCCGCTCCAAGAAGACCCTCTTCACCCTCGGGGCCCCATGCGCCCAAACAAAGCTCATAATGCTGCTGGTCACCCTTCTAAAAAAGGCCCTAGGGATAAAGATGGGCAAACACTGGAAGAGGAACAAGAACCTCGGGAGAACCGTCATTTTGACGGACTGCACTCTACCCGCCAGCGATAGCGGCACCATGTCACGCCTTTTAAATTCCTCCTCCATCTGCTCCACCAGCCTGGTAAAATTAAGCTTATGGAGAGTCCCCCAACTCCTGGCCACCTGCACCCCCAGGTATCTGAAACTCTTCACTGCCCTCTTAAACTGGAGCCTCCCAATTCCCTCTTCCTGATCTCCCGGGTGTACTACAAATACCTCGCTCTTGCCTAAATTTAACTTATAGCCCGAGAAGCCCCAAAATTCCGCTAACAGCTCCATCACCCCCGGCATTCCCCCTTCTGGGTCCGCCACATACAACAGCAGGTCGTCCACATACAGCGATACCTGATGTTCCTCCCCACCCCGCACCAGACCCCTCCATCTCCCTGACTCCCTCAACGCCATAGCCAGAGGCTCAATCGCTAGTGCAAAGAGCAAGGGGGACAGGGGGCACCCCTGCCTGGTCCCACAGTAGAGCCTAAAGTACTCCGATCTCCTTCCATTTGTAACTACACCCGCCATCGGAGCCGCGTAGAGCAGCCTCACCCATTTTTTTTTTTATAAATGTTTTTATTCAGTTTTCATATTTTATATTGAACAAATTACAAATTGTTAGGAGAGAAAAAGAACAAAAAAAAAAAAAAAAAAAAAAAAAAAACACAACAAACAAACACGCAAAAATTAACATACATATTTACAGGTAAGCATCTTCGTAGTAGTAACTGCGCCCCCCCCCCCCCCCCCCCCCAACATGTTTATTTAGTTTGGTTTTGGGCCTTAGCTAGCCATCGAACCCCCGTACCGAACCTGTAGCCCCTCCCGCTACCTTCCCCCGACTATTCTTCCTCTTGTACATTGGCCACAAATAGGTCCCGGAACAGTTGCATGAATGGCTCCCACGTTCTGTGGAAGCCGTCGTCCGACCCTCGGATGGCAAATTTGATTTTCTCCATTTGGAGAGATTCCGAGAGGTCGGACAGCCAGTCCGCAGCTCTGGGCGGTGCTGCTGACCGCCAGCCAAACAGGATTCTACGGCGGGCGATCAGGGAGGCAAAGGCAAGGGCATCCGCCCTCCTCCCCAGGAATAGATCTGGCTGTTCTGAAACCCCGAAGACCGCCACTATCGGGCATGGCTCCACCCTCACTCCCACCACTTTGGACATTACCTCGAAGAGGGCTGTCCAGTACTCCACGAGTCTGGGGCAGGACCAGAACATGTGGGCGTGGTTGGCCGGGCCTCTTTGGCACCGTTCACATCTGTCTTCCACCTCCGGGAAGAACCTACTCATACGGGTTCTTGTTAAGTGGGCTCTATGTACCACTTTTAGTTGCGTCAGGCTGAGCCTTGCGCACGTGGAGGTGGAGTTGACCCTATGCAGTGCTTCGCTCCAGAGTCCCCACCCTATCTCCATCCCCAGGTCGTCCTCCCATTTCCTTCTTGTTGCGTCCAGTACGGTGTCGTCCCTATCTACCAGTCGGTCATACATGTCACTACAGTTCCCTTTCTCTAGGATACTTGCGTCCAGTAGGTCTTCCAGTAGTGTCTGTCGTGGCGGTTGTGGGTACGTCCTTGTCTCCTTTCGTAGGAAGTTTTTGAGCTGCAGGTACCGTAGCTCGTTCCCCCCAGCTAGCTGAAACTTCTCTGTCAGTTCGTCCAGTGTTGCGATCCTGTCGTCCGTGTATAGGTCCCTGACTGTCAGTGTCCCCCCGTCCTGCCTCCACCTTTTGAAGGTGGCGTCAGTCAGTGCTGGTGTGAACCTATGGTTGTTGCAGATGGGAGCCCTGTTCGACATTTTGGTCAGGCCAAGTTGCTGCCGCAGTTGGTTCCAGGATTGGAGGGTGGCTGTCACCACTGGGCTGCTGGAGTGTTTTTTGGGTGGGGATGGGAGTGCTGCCGTGGCAAGGGCCCGGAGGGAGGTTCCCATGCAGGAGGCCTCCTCCGCACGCACCCACTCAGCCTCTGGCTCCTGGATCCATCCCCTTACTCGCTCGGCTGTTGCTGCCCAGTGGTAGAATTGTAAGCCTCACCCATTTGATGAATCCCTCCCCAAATCCAAACCGCTCCAGCACCTCCCACAGGTACCCCCACTCAACTCTATCAAACGCTTTCTCTGCGTCCAGCGCCACCACTATCTCTGCCTCCCCCTCCACTGCCGGCATCATGATAACATTTAGCAGTCTCCGCACATTCGTGTTGAGCTGCCGTCCCTTGACAAGTCCTGTCTGATCTTCGTGTATCACCCCGGCACACAATCCTCTATCCTGGTGGCCAGGATCTTCGCCAGCAACTTGGCGTCAACATTGGGGAGCGAGATAGGCCTGTATGATCCACACTGCAAGGGGTTCTTATCCCACTTTAGGATCAGAGAGATCAGTGCCTGTGACATCGTCGAGGGCAAAGCCCCCCCCTCCCATGCCTCATTGAAGGCTCGCACCAACAGGGGGCCCACCAGATCCGCGTACTTTTTATAAAATTCCACCGGGAACCCGTCCGGCCCCGGGGCCTTACCTGACTGCATTTGTCCAATCCCCCTGACTAGCTCCTCCAACTCTATCGGCGCCCCCAGCCCCTCTACTAGCTCCTCTTGAACCCTTGGGAAACATAGCCTGTTCATTAAGCTCTCCATCCCCCCTCTCCCCATCGGAGGTTCCGACCGGTACAGTTTCTCGTAGAAGTCCCTAAAGACCCCATTTACTTCTGTCCCCTTCTGCACTACATTCCCAACCCCATCCGTCACTCCACCAATTTCCCTAGCCGCATCACGCCTACGGAGCTGATGCGCCAACATCCTGCTCGCCTTCTCCCCATACTCATATACCACGCCCTGCGCCCTCCTCCACTGTGTCTCCGCCTTTCTGGTGGTCAACAAGTCAAATTTGGCCTGCAAACTATGCCGTTCCCCCAGTAACCCCTCCTCTGGTGCCTCCGCGTATCTCCTGTCCACATCCAGGAGCTCCCCCACCAGTCTCTCCCTCTCCTTCCTCTCCCTCCTTTTTCTATGGGTCCGGATAGAGATCAGCTCCCCCCGAATCACTGCTTTCAGAGCCTCCCAGACCATCCCCACCCAGACCTCCCCCGTGTCATTGGTATCAAGATACCCCACAACACTTCTCCGGACTCTCCTACACATCTCATCAGCCAGCATCCCCACATCCAGGCGCCAGAGCGGGCGCTGGTCCCGCGCCTCCCCCATCTTCAAAACAATGTTTATTCTATGAACTCAAACTGTTTAAAACATACAGTGAACATCTTAGCAACCATTAATTCAAATACAACCCCCCAAAAACGACAACACTAAGTAAACCTTTAAGCTTTCCTTTTTAACATCCATACCACTTGAAAACGAAACCTTTATCAGAAGCACATCAAGTTAAAGTCACTACTGAAAATATTTATAATTCTGAATTCACCAAATGATCAAGAGATAGTCTTTTGATGGCAGAGAGAACACCAGTACCCTTGTTTGGTCTGGCTTCAGCTCAAACACTGAAAATGAAACTCCTCTGTTCTCCTATTAACATATTCTGCTTGCCTACTTTTTCAGTTTCTGATGCACCATGTGTTTCATGTCCATGATATGTTTGCCAATCTCCCCTTAGTTCAGACCTATCACTGATCTTCTATTCTGCCCCACCTCCTCTCGAACTATACAATGAATCACATTTCTATCCCCCTTAGTCACACAGACTCAAAACATGTTTCTCTCTCCACAGATGCTGCCAGACCTGCTGAGTTTATGCAGCATTTTCTGTTTTTATTTCACATTTCCAACATCCGCAGTATTTTGCTTTTATTGACCTTTCCTTCTTTTCTTGATTCTGAGCAGCATTGTAATCCTCTCCCTTCACTCTGGTTTTTACCTGTGTTGTTTGTAACCTAAATTATTAACAGCTACTTAACTTCAGTGGAGTTACTTTTTGAATACTATGAAATTAAGTAAGAGCTTTAAAGGTAGATAAACATTCCGCATTTTATCAGTAGGGAAGATCAGAGCTAAAGGGTAAAGCTGTGCCGATGGACAAATACAACCATCTGGTTAGACCACAGAAAGAATCGTCTGTGTTTGATCCTCTTACAGGATGAATAATAAACCTACAGAGAATTAAGGATGTGGATACACCAGCATATACCAGGAATGGGAATCTAGATGCTCGAGTAGAGATGTGAGACACTAGGAATGTTTTCACTACATAGAGACAGATAAGAGGAAATTTAAGAGAGGGTTTTAAAAGTAAGAAAATGAATACGTGTCCTGGGAGTATTTGAGGGGGACGGTGTACAGGAAGATTTACTGTGTATCTAACCCCGTGCTGTACCTGCCCTGAGAGTATTTGATGCAGACAGCGTAGCAGGACCTTTGCCTTGTATGTAGCCCTGTGCTGTAGCTATCCTGGGAGTATTTGCTGGGGACAGTGTAGAGGGAGCTTTACTCTGTATCTAACCCCATGCTGTACCTGTCCTGGGAGTGTTTGCTGGGGACAGTGTAGAGGGAGCTTTACTCTGTATCTAACCCCGTGCTGCACATGTCCTGGGAGTGTTTGATGGGGACAGTGCAGAGGGAGCTTTACTCTGTATCTAACCCCGTGCTGTACCTGTCCTGGGAGTGTTTGAGGGGGACGGTGTACAGGAAGATTTACTGTGTATCTAACGACATGCTGTACCTGTCCTGGGAGTGTTTGATGGGGACAGTGTAGAGGGAGCTTTACTCTGTATCTAACCCTGTGCTGTACCTGTCCTGGGAGTGTTTGATGGGGACAGTGTAGAGGGAGCTTTACTCTGTATCTAACCCTGTGCTGTACCTGTCCTGGGAGTGTTTGATGGGGACAGTGTAGAGGCAGCTTTACTCTGTACCTAACCCTGTGCTGTACCTGTTCTGGGAGTGTTTGATGGGGACAGTGTAGAGGGAGCTTTACTCTGTATCTAACCCTGTGCTGTACCTGTCCTGGGAGTGTTTGATGGGGACAGTGTAGAGGGAGCTTTACTCTGTATCTAACCCCATGCTCTACCTGCCCAGGCAACATTTGACTGTTTGCCCAGAACTTTTTGCACACTGTTTCAGTTCAGGTCAAACCAGTGCTTAATAAAGGTTCACCATAATCTCTTTGCTGTTGTACTCTATGTCGCTATTGATAAAGCCCAGTATCCAAAATGCCTTCTCAACCACTGCCTCACCCTATTCAACCACCTTCACTGATTTTTGTACCTATACTCCCAGGTTCGTCTGATCTTTCTACCCATTTAGAATTGTACCCTTTATTTTATATTGTCTCTCTGTTTTCCTCCTCACAAAATGAATCACTTCACACTTCTCTGCGTTCAACCTCATCTGTCACTTTTCTATCCAATCCCCGTGACCTTTAATGTCCACTAGAAGTTTAACGCTGTCCTCCTCACAGGTCACAATACTTGCCCAAGTTTTGAAATTGTACGTTCCGCACTCTTGTCAATATTAATGAATGGCCTGAAAATTGAAATGAATGAGCAACTTAACTAAAATGATCATTTTGCATTAAGTATCTGGGGATTGATTTGATCCTCAAATTGATCTGGATTACTTCCAGGCACTAGTTGGTTCTTTCCCTTTGCTTCAATTGCAGCTGATATTGTGACCGGCCAAGTAAGATCCCAGAGTGAAACCCAGCTTGATAGATCCTGGGCGGAACCCTCCATTGGTGGGATTCTCCATTCTGCTGGTAGCATACCCATGCCCGCAGGTCTCCCGACGGTGTGGGGTGGCCACAATGGGAAATCCCAATTGTCAGGTTGCTGGAACGGAACTTTGCCTTTCGTGCAACCTCTCAGATACTCATCCGGGCCAACAGGACACCACTGCTTCACCAGTCTGTAGAAAGGACCACCAACCTTGGGGCACCTCAGATCTCTGGTTTCACACTTGCCCATGTTATTCCAGGTTGACGCCTTGTCATCCTTTTTTTAACTTTGCGCCTCTGCTCCTCATGCTTAAGACCATAAGCCCATAAGACATAGGAGCAGCACTAGGCCACTGGGCCCATCGAGTCTGCTCTGCTATTCAATTATGGCTGATATTTTCTCATCCCCATTCTCCTGCTTTCTCCCCATAACCCCTGATCCCCTTAGTAATCATCAATCTATCTATCTCTGTCTTAAGGGCACTCAGTGAATTGGCCTTCATGGCCTTCTGCGGCAAAGAGTTCCACAGATTCACCACCCTCTGGCTGAAGAAATTCCTCCTCCTCTCTGTTTTAAAGAATCGTCTCTTTAGTCTGAGATGGTGTCCTCTGGTTCTAGTTTTTCCTACAAGTGGTAACATCCTCTCCATGTCCACTCTATCCAGACCTCACAGTATCTTGTAAGTTTCAATACGATCCCCTCTCATCCTTCTAAACTCCAATGAGCACAGACTCAGAGTCCTCAAACATTCTTCATACGACAAGTTCTTCATTTCAGGGATCATTCTTGTGAAACTCCTCTGGACCCTTTCCAAAGCCAGCACATCCTTCCTTAGATACGGGGCCCAAAACTGCTCACAATACTCCAAATAGGGTCTGACTAGAGCCTTATATAGCCTCAGAAGCACATCCCTGGTCTTGTATTCTAGCCCTCTCGACATGAATGCTAACATTGCACTTGCCTTCTTAACTGCCAACTGAACCTGCACATTAACCTTAAGAGAATCGTGAACAAGGACTCCCAAGTCCCTTTGTGCTTCTGATTTCTGAAGCATTTCCCCATTTAGAAAATAGTCTATGCCTAAATTTCTCCTTCCAAATTGCGTAACCTCACACTTTTCCACATTGTATTTCATTTGCCACTTCATTGTCCACTCTCCTCGCCTGTGCAAGTCCTTCTGCAGCCCCCTTGCTTCCTCAATACTACCTGTCCCTCTTTAGACCTTTGTATCATCTGCAAACTTAGCAACAGTGCCTTCAGTACCTTCTTCCAGATCATTAATGTATATTGTGAAAAGTCGTGGTCCCAGCACAAGGTTGGACTTAACTTTACTTAACAGGGCCTTTTCCAGATTCTTGTTTAATCCCTCTAACTAGAAGGTCTCTTTGGAACTTCCATCCTTTCCTTGGATTTTGGGATCTTTGTTTTGTTTAGCTTGGGGCCTGCTCTCTGTATCCTTCCTTCATGTCCTGCGAGAGAGAGAGGCTCAAACTGCTCCCTTCAGCTTAGAGCATAACCACCAACCAAACCTCAATCTGCTCTTTCTTCATCTGTGGCCTCTCTGTTACGAGGCAACAGCACACTTTTGGTGCAGACGGAACGGCATTCATGGAGGTCTCCCAGGGAATCGGAGACCCTAAGGTAGTTACCCTCAGGGCAGGGTGGCACCCTGGCACTGCTTGTGCCACCTGGGCATCCTGCCACCGCTGGTCTGGCACCCTGTCCGTACCTCTGCCAGATGGGGCAGTGCCCCGGGAAACACCTAGCTAAAAGCACTCGTCCCGGGACTTTGTTCCGATTCGGTTAGATCGCACCTCTGTTCCCACATTCCAATCTTCCTAATCCTGGACTGAACAAGTTTTGTTGAACAGCGGCTGGTTTAGCACAGGGCTAAATCGCTGGCTTTGAAAGCAGACCAAGGCAGGCTAGCAGCATGGTTCAATTCCTGTACCAGCCTTCCTGAACAGGCGCTGGAATGTGGTGACTAGGGGCTTTTCACAGTAACTTTATTTGAAGCCTACTTGTGACAATAAGCAGTATTCATTCATGTTCCTTTTCAGTCTGTACATGTTGACTGTTAAAGTTAATTCTTCGACCCCCTTTTCAGAAATAAAACTAAATCTGGGGGGAACGGAAACGAGGTGTCATCCTATTGTTGAGACTCACTAATGACAATCTCTGGTCCTGAATTAGAAGTCCACACACAACTCAGCTTCCAGTCAATGCTGAGAATAATTAAATATCCTTGCCAAGCTGCAATTACCAGATAAATATCAGCTAGTGCTCCGGGTGATAAACTCACTGCTTGTGTGTTTTCAGCACAGCACCATGGGATCACTTACACCAGAATGAGAGGGTGGATTTGCGACTGGATTCAAACCCCAAATCCTGTCACAATGACTTTTCAAATAAAACTGTCGGCTGCGTGAAAACACAGCAGCTAAAATTCTTGCTTGACCATAAGGAAAGCTAGGGAGATATTTTCTCTTTTTTTTAAACGCATTTTATTACAAACATGTATCTAAGTAGGTTACAGCAAATAAACACCCCGGGAAACATACTTCCCAACAATCAGCTATTCAGTTTGTACAGATTATTTATCCTCCCCCCCCCCCCCCCCCCCCATCCGACGAACAGCTTCTCAAACACGGTCACAAACATCCCTCACCTTTTCTCAAACTCCCCTGCTGAGCCACTTAACTCATACTTTAACTTGTCTAACCGCAGGAAGTCATACAGGTCATCCAGCCATGCTGCTACCCCCGGATTGCGATGCCGACCGCCACTCCAGCAAAATTCGTCGCCATGCAATCAGAGAGGCGAAGGTCATGACATCGGCCTTCCTCCCCTCCATGAGCTCTGGCTTCTGGACGGAAGCGTTTGTGGTCTTAGCCAGGATCGTGGAGGAGGAGGTGGACCCAGACCCTTTGGTGGCGATATTTAGGGAGATATTTTCAAAGCAAATTCCTTCAACTAAAACATGACCTTAAATTCTCAGTTGAGGCCAGAGGGAGAGCAGCATGATCCAATGACAGGAAACAAGAAGATCCTGAAAATCTGACGCTGAGGCCGGATACATGACCCTTAGCTCCGCAACCCTTCTGACACCCGCCGGTGACCCACCCAGGGGTCACAGCCCACACTGTGAAAAACCCTGATCTACAAGATGCACAGGAGGAATTCACCAAGGTTCCTTAGGCAGCACCTTCCAAACCCATGACTTCAACCATCTAGAAGGACAAGAGCAGCAGATACCTGGGAACACAACCAGCTTGAGCTTCCACTCCAAGCTACACACCCATCCTAAGATGGAAATTTATCACCATTCCTTTACTGTTGCTGGGACAAAATCCTGGAATTTCCTCCCTAACAGCACTGTGGGTAATGCACCTCAGGGATCTCAATGCTTCAAGAAGGTAGCTCGCCACCACCTTCTCAAGGGCAACTCAGGATGGGTAATAAATGCTGGCCTAGCGAGTGAAGCCCAAATCCTGTAAATGAATGAAAAAGAAACAATTATCACTACACTACAGCAAGTATGCCTTTATTAATCCAACAAATCTAAAAATCCTACTGTGAGGTTCCAATATTTATACTACAAAAGAGCTGAACGAGGAGGAAGAATGTTGCACGCTCATGCTAGACAACACATTCCATTTTAGTCAACATTCTTTGCTTTAGTCAACATCCTTAAGGTTATCCATTGTTAGATTGTAATATCTTACAATTTATCAGAGCCTTGGGGAGGTAATGTAGAGGCATCCGAGGGCAGCACAGTAGCACAGTGGAGGATGGCACGGTAACCCAGTGGTCAGCACTGTGTTGTTACTCGTGTCTTAATAAAGCTCGTAGTCTCAAATGTGGAGAAGATGCTTTATTGTGAGTTCGTTCTCTCTTCAGAGCTGTTTCCTAAGGTTACCTTCAGTGTTCCTAGCTGGTGTGGGTGTATGTGTCCTGCCCCAAGTTCTGCCCTCTGTGAAGTGTGTCCTCACTTCCTGTCCCCGTCTATTTATATGGCTCTCCCGTGCCCCCTCTAGTGTTTGCTCAGTTGTATTGCATCTAGTTAACTTGTGATCACCACATCCCCCTTTTTCTCTTTACATATTTTCTGTACATCGTTAAGGAAAATTGTACATCCTGTCCCGGTGTATTTATAGCTCTCCCTCTGGTGTTTGCTCAGTTGTTTTGTATCTAGTAAATCTACAATCACCACATCCCCCTTTTTCTCTTTACATATTTGCTGTACATCGTTAAAGAAAATGATAGAAAACAGTTACTTATGATATGCGTATCTATACAGGTGATGGTGCTATTGCATATTGTACAAAGCCAATGTAGTTATATGTCCAATCTTAATAAAAACATTTATGAGTCCAAACTTGATGAATTTGTTCAGAGCCTTTTTTTTTTTTCTTTTTGTTGTTGATGACGTGGTGATATTGATATTGCAAGTCCGCTGTGAATGTTGTTGGTGTTCCTTGTTATTTTAAGTACCCAATGCATCATCCCGAGGTGTTTGCATGGTCACCTCACTGACGTTGACTGGCATGGACTTTTTTCTGTGCCTGTGGTGTTGATTTATTGTCTCATCCGCCTTGGATGCTGGTGTGCTTGCTCGTTCTGGAGCAGACGTGAGGTTGTGCGATTCGTTGTCATCCCATGACATGTTTGTAGTCTTGTCATCGTTTTGCAGTGTGCTGTGGCAGTGTCCTTCATGTGCCGAGTAGTACCATTGTGTACAAGTCGTTGTTTCATTGCTGTTGTTTCTGTCGTTCCTGTTTTTGTTGTTTTCGTTGCCGTACTTGTTGCTGTTTTTGTCGTTTCTGTCTTTGGTGTTGTCGCTGTCGTTGTTCCTGACTTTGTTGTTTTCGTTGCCGTTCGTGTTGCTGTTTTTGTAGTTTCTGTCTTTGGTGTTGTCGCTATCTTTGTTCCTGACTTTGTTGTTTTCGTTGCCGTTCTTGTTGTCTCTGTCTCTGTCGTTGTCGCTATCTTTGTGCCTGACTTTGTTGTTTGTCTTGTCGCGCTTCAGGTTGCTTTTGTTCTTTCTGTTGTCATTCTCGTTTCTGCTGTGCTTCTTGCTATTGTTGTTGGTCTTGTCGTGCTTCATGTTGCTTTTGTTCTTGCTGTTGTTTGTCCCGTTTCTGCTGTGCTTCTTTTGACTTTTGTTTTTCTTGTTATACTCTATTCGTGTCCCGAGAGGATAATTTGAGTCATTGAGCATTTCTTCTCGAGAGTGGTGCGAATGATCTGATGTTGCATCAGTGCAGGTGACCTCAATCATTTGTGGAGAATTGGATTCCTCATCTTTGCTTTCTTGGTGCTCCTCTTCCGGAGTCAAATTCTTCTCGATTTCATTTGACGCGGTGTCTCTGGATTCTTGGCGCTCCTCTTCTGGAGTCAAAACCTCCATGATTACAATTGACGTGATGTCTGTGGACTCCTGGCGCTCCTCTTCTGGAGTCCAAATCTGCATGATTTCAGTTGACGTGGTGTCTCCGGACTCTTGGTGCTCTGCTTCTGGAGTTGAAATCTTCATGATTTCCGTTGATGTTGTCTCACTGGACTCCAGGTGCTCCTCTTCTGGAGTCAAAATCTGCATGGTTTCTTTTGGCTTGGTCTCTCTGGACTCCAGGTGCTCCTCTTCTGGAGTCAGAATCTGCATGGTTTCTTTTGGCTTGGTCTCTCTGGACTCCAGGTGCTCCTCTTCTGGAGTCAGAATCTGCATGGTTTCTTTCGGCGTTGTCTCTCTGGACTCCAGGTGCTCCTCTTCTGGAGTCAAAATCTGCATGTTTTCTTTTGGCATCGTCTCTCTGGACTGTTGGGTGGCCCGACTCTGTGCTTCCGTACAGACAAGCTGAGAACTGTCAGTCTCGCTGTGATCCTGTACGTCGAGTGCGATCACCTTGTTACTGTTTTCGCTCTGTGCTTCGGTACAGACAAGCTGAGAACTGTCAGTCTCACTGTGATCCTGTACGTCGAGTGTGACCACCTTGTCACTGTCTTCGCATGCAGTGGGTAGAGGTGCATTGTCTTCTTCTTGTTCATGTGAGCTTGTTAGACTTTCATAGTCTGCTTGTGGTTGCTCAGATACGGCAGGTTGACCTTCATGGTCTTGTGCATGCATGGTGTCATTGGTTAGATGTACGTTGTCTTCTTCTTGTTCCTGTGAGCTTGGTAGACTTTCATAGTCTGCTTGCGGTTGCTCAGATACAGCGGGTTTACCTGCATGGTCTTGTTCATGCATGGTGTTCGCCAGGGAGTGTTGGCTTGCATCCCTTTTGGAGTCTTTCATTACTCGCACTGTGGAGCCTGTCATCGCTCGCTCTGTGGAGTCTTCCTGTGCTCTCTGTGTGGCGTCGTCTTCGTCTAGGGTATTGCTGTCATCCAATGTATCGACGAGCTGCCATGGCATCATGGTGTTGGATTCATCTACCATGAGTAGAGTCGTGTTGAGCTTTGCAACGGTGTCGCTGATGCTGTGATCAGCATGTCCAAATAACTCCTCCATGTCTGAGTAGTATTCTTTGATGCCCATTTCATCTTCGTTGGCTTCTTCTACCACGAGTTGATTCGTGTTGAACTTTGCGACCGTGTCGCTGATGCTGTGAGAAGCATATCCGACTGACTCAGCTGTGTCTGAGTAGTATTCTTCGAAAAACAAATCATCCTGGTTGGATTCTTCTACCACGAGTTGATTCGTGTTGAACTTTGCGACCGTGTCGCTGATGCTGTGAGAAGCATATCCGACTGACTCAGCTGTGTCTGAGTAGTATTCTTCGAAAAACAAATCATCTTTTGTTGTTTCGGAATTCTTTTTGTTCTCTTCACTTTGGGTGGTGCAGACTGCTTTTTTCAGGGTGTTGTGCAAGTTGTTTTTAACTGTTGGTGTAAGTTCAGGCGTTTTTCTGTGTTCTGAGGCAAGAAAATTTGTGTTTACCACTTTAAGTGTCTTATTTTCAATTTTCGGGCATTTCCCTTTTAAGTGGGCGTGGTCGGGATGCTCAGACGTCATGACGTCACGCGTCGGAATGAATTGCGCATGCGCAAATCGGCTTTCCTTCCCTGTGCGGTTCTGTGTCCATTGCGCATGCGCGGCTTGCGCATGCGCATGACGATCCGCGACCAATACTTTTTTTGACTGCGCATGCGCGGCTTGCGCATGCGCATCACGATCGGCACCGTGATCTTTTTTAAACTGCGCATGCGCGGCTTCCGGTTCCGGCGCATGCGCAGACGCCATTTGTAGTTCTTTGCTTACCGGAGACTGCAAAATGTGCTCCAACGCCATTTTTTGGCGTTTTTCGCGGATTTCAGCGATTTTTCTTTCCCACCCGGACCGGTCCTCCAAAATTCGTAAGTAATCTTCTCTTCCCGATTTGGACAGGGTTTCAGCGTTTTGTCTTTGTGAGAAATTCTTGTTATTTCTTCTTTTTGATCTGTACTTTTCATTCGCGATTTCTTGTTCTTTTCGTGATTTTTTAAGTTTGGCATCACTCAGTCTCTGTGCAGTTTGGACTCTGAGCATGTCTTGCTGTTCAAATTTCTCACAGTACTCTTCAAATTTGTTTAGTAACGTTTGTAAGCTGTTTCTGTCTTCACCTTTTGAGTATTTAAATCCATTATACACTTTCCGATTTACAGGCCCTGCGGTGAGAATTGCTATTTTAATGTTGTCGGAGGCGTCTTGTACCTCATTAGCTACGAGATTCAAATCAAACATTTGTTTAAACCTTTTCCAGACACCTCTTACATTGCCAGTCAGGTCTAGCTGCTCTGGGTGTCCAAACCACATCCTCGAATTAGCGATGTCTTCCCAAGTCAAATGTCCAGTAGGAGATTTCCATGCCATTTTGAGCTTTCTGTATCTGCCACTGAGTTGTCCTGTAGTAAGCGTCTGAAGCCACTCCTGGGTACCATGTGTTGTTACTCGTGTCTTAATAAAGCTCGTAGTCTCAAATGTGGAGAAGATGCTTTATTGTGAGTTCGTTCTCTCTTCAGAGCTGTTTCCTAAGGTTACCTTCAGTGTTCCTAGCTGGTGTGGGTGTATGTGTCCTGCCCCAAGTTCTGCCCTCTGTGAAGTGTGTCCTCACTTCCTGTCCCCGTCTATTTATATGGCTCTCCCGTGCCCCCTCTAGTGTTTGCTCAGTTGTATTGCATCTAGTTAACTTGTGATCACCACAAGCACTGTTGCTTCACAGCACCAGGTAACTGGGTTTGATTCCCGGCTTGCGTCACTGTCTGTGCAGAGTGCGCACATTCTCTCCGATAGGGTGGAGTTGTGTCTTTCCAAGGGCCGGTGCAGACGCGATGGGCCAAATGGCCTCCTTCTGCACTGTAAATTCTATGATTCTATGACCATAAAGAAAACAGCTTACAATTAACAGTTAAACCGTGCTTAACAACAAAATGAAACACTCACTCCTAAATGCTATATTCTATCTCCATTCAAGCAAAACCCACCTCAGGTAAAAACCCACCTATAAATACAGTTAGCAAACACAGGGTTACCTGCTGTACACTTGAATACAGTTCCTTTCAAAACACTGATTAGAGAGAGAGAGAAATCTGGTCAGGAAACAGCTTGCAGATCCTTGTCTGTCTCAGACCACTGTTTAACCTTCCAGCTTTTGGCAAAAAGCTTCTGTCCTGTTCACAAGCAAATCTTTCACTAAACTGTTTTGAGAAAAGCTGCTGGTCTGTTCACACACATCCCATTCTTTAACTGAACTCAACATGTGATTTCTTCAGCCCCTGGCACTCCCATTAACTCGATCATCTTACTAAAGCTGAACACAATGTATCTAATTATCCACTCCCCAGGGAGCCACCTTTATACAAACAAAATTCTATTAGCTCTTACTTTTGTAATGCTTTAATTTTGTAGCTACAAAGCCTGACTGTCTTTCAAACCAGGATTTCAAAAAACATTTCCGCAGCAGTCATACACACTAACCCAGGATTTTAACCCTTATGCACCAAATGCACATAATGCAATATATATATGAAATTTCTACATTCATCACACAGGAACAGGAGTAGGCCATTCAGCCCCTCAAGCCTGCTCCACCATTTAACTAAATCATGAATGATTTTCCACCTCAACACCATCTTCCTGCATTATCCTGTATCCCTTAATATAATTGGTATCTCAAAATATTGCAACCTCTTGCAATGATTGAACTTGCACAGCCCTTTGGGGTGGAGAATTCCAGATTCATCACCTTCTGAATTCCTCCTCATCTCAGTCCTAAATGACCGGCCTCTTAGTCTGAGACTGTGGCCCTGGTTCTAGACTGCCCTCGTTCATGCAGGAGAAGATCCTAAGTGCAGCCTCAGTAGGGCACCCCTTGCTAAGGACCAGACAAGAAGTAGAATCCTGTTTAATGGTGGGGTTGTTCTCGGCGCAGCAAGCGCTGGAAAACACTCCGCTAAATACACCGAAAGCAGGACTCCGTTTCTTTTCCATTAAACTGCGGCCACCATTCGCATTTTATAAACCGATCTTGCTGGCAGAGTGAGTGGGTCTGCTGTCCTTTTCAATTTTCTGTGGTCCATGTTGTGTAAAACTCCTTTTCCCTATCCCTGTGAGTGTGAATGTGCAGAGTGGGAAATGGTGTTGCAATGTGTAAAATAATCTAACCTTCTGGGTTAATGCTGACTTTAGTTTTCTAAAGATTATTAATGAAATTGGGAAAACCCCAAGGGATTGGGAAAACACGACACAGCTTATGGCGAGGCGGTAAGAGGAACTAAGTGCAGTTTGAATGGCCTCTCTTATTTGTAACACTATTCTGCTGGTACCGTCCTTAAAATTCTCCAACAGGTTTGTCAAACATGATGGCTGGAATTCTCTGGCCGTTGCAATTCACTTTTACCACCAGCGGATTTCCTGGCGCATGGGTTGGCTTCAATGGAAAATCCTATTGACAAGCGCAGGGAGTATAGAATCCGGCCGCCAGCGAACGGCACGCCGCCAAGAAATACACGGCTAGGAAACTGGAAAACCTAGCCCAATTTCCCTTTCATAAATTCATATTGACTGCCCAATCTACCATTATTATCTGAATGTTCAGTTATCACATCCTTCTATATAGATTCCAGCATTTGCTCTATTACAGATGTTGGACTAGCAGGTCTGTAGTTCCCTGTTTTCTCTCTCTCCCTACTTTCTTAAATAGTGGGGTGACATTTTCAACCTTCCAATCTGCAGAACTCTTCCAGAATCTAAAGAACTTTGAAAGGTGACCACCAATGCATTCACTATCTCGACAACCACCTCTTTCAACCTGACGCAGATCTTCAGGCCCAGTGGATTTATCAACTTTCAGCCCCATTAATTTCTCCAGCAATGCTATTGTTTGCGAATACGAATTTCTTTTAGATCCTCAATCTTACTCCCACTATTTCAGCGGGATTTCTGTAACAAAGTGGCTGTGGCTTATTCCCTTTAACTGAGCAGCCTTTAGCTGTAGGCCTTAGAAGGTGCTACACAGGCAGCATGGTGGCGCAGTGGTTAGCATTGCTGCCTCACGGCGCCGAGGTCCGAGGTTCGATCCCGGCTCTGGGTCATTGTCCGTGTGGAGTTTGCACATTCTCCCCGTGTTTGCGTGGGTTTCGCCCCCACAACCCAAAGATGTGCAGGGTAGGTGGATTGGCTGCGCTAAATTGCCCCTTAATTGGTAAAAATGATCGGGCACTCTAAATTTTAAAAAAGGGAAGGTGCGACACTATATAGATCTCGCCCGGCCTGGGTGGGAAGGTCAGGCAAGATAGGCCCAGATAAATTTCAAGATAAACCAGTAGGAGTGCAGTGGCAATCCAGGGGCTATGGGCCAGAGTATTTGTGTACTTCTCTGCCATTTGCTCAATCAACTTCTCCTGTCTCTGCCTGTGATTGACCCACATTTGTCTTTACTGACCTTTCTCTTTTCACAGACGGATCAGAGCTTTTACACTCTGTTTTTATGTTCCTCACTTTGTTTATTTCAATATTCATATTTCACTTTCTTAGTTCTCACTTGCTTAATTTTGGAAAGCTCCCAATCCTCAGGCTGACTTTTTTTTGGCAACTTTATAAACCTCTTCCGTTGATCTAATAGAATTCTTAACTTCTTTTTGACCAGCTTTGACAAAGAGTCATCCAGACTCGACACATTAGCTCCCTTTTCTCTCCACAGATGCTGTCAGATCTGTTGAGACTGTCCAGTACTTTCTGTTTTTAGTTTCAGATTCCAGCATCTGCAGTCATTTGTTTTTAACTTAATTTCTCTTGTTGGCCGTGGTTGGATCACTTTTCCTAATGGCTTTTTGTTCTGGGTAATTTATATAGAGAATAACAGATACCCGGGAGTGATGACAGACTGGAATTTAATCGAGGGATTCATAATGATTTATATATGGAATAACAGATACCTGGGAGTTAGTTACAGACTGGAATCTAATTGAGGGGTTCAGGGTGTTTTATATATCGAATAACAGATACCCGCCGTGAGTTACAAATTGGAATCTAATTGAGGGGTTCAGGGTGGTTTATATATAGAATAACAGATACCCGGGAGTGAGTTACAGACTGGAATCTAATTGAGGGGTTCAGGGTGGTTTATATATAGAATAACAGATACCCGGGAGTGAGTTACAGACTGGAATCTAATTGAGGGGTTCAGGGTGGTTTATATATAGAATAACAGATACCCGGTGTGAGTTACAGATTGGAATTTGAGGGGTTCAGGGTGGTTTATATATAGAATAACAGATACCCAGGAGTGAGTTACAGACTGGAATCTTATTGAGGGGTTCAGGGTGGTTTATATATAGAATAACAGATACCCGGGAGTGATTTACAGACTGGAATCTAATTGAGGGATTCAGGGTGATTTGTATATAGAATAACAGATACCCGGGAGTGAGTTACGGACTGGAATCTAATTGAGGGGTTCAGATGGTTTATATATATAATAATGGATACCTGGGAGTGATTACAGCCTGGAATCTAATTGAGGAGTTTGGGATGGTTTATATATAGAATAAGACCATAAAACCATAAGACATAGGAGCAGAATTCAGCCACTCGGCCCATCGAGTCTGCTCCGCCATTCAATCATGGCTGATAATTTCTCATCCCCATTCTCCTGCCTTCTCCCCATAACCCCTGATCACCTTATTAATCAAGAACCTATCTATCTCTGTCTTAAAAACACTCAGTGAATTGTCCTCCACAGCCTTCTGCGGCAAAGAGTTCCACAGATTCATCACCCTCTGGCTGAAGAAATTATTCCTCATCTCTGTTTTAAAGGATCGTCCCTTTAGTCTGAGATGGTGTCCTCTGGTTCTAGTTTTTCCTACAAGTGAAAACATCCTCTCCACGTCCACTCTATACCTTATAAGTTTTTTTATATATGGAATAACAGATACCCGGGAGTGAGTTACAGACTGGAAACTTATCAAGGAGTTTGGGGTGGTTTATATATAGAATAACAGATACGTGGGAGCGAGTTACAGCCTGGAATCTAATCGAGGGATTCGGGGTGATTTATTTATAGAATAACAGATACCTGGGAGTGAGTTACAGACTGGAATCTAATTGAGAGGTTCAGGGTGTTTTATATATCGAATAACAGATACCCGGTGTGAGTTACAGATTGGAATTTGAGGGGTTCAGGGTGGTTTATATATAGAATAACAGATACCCAGGAGTGAGTTACAGACTGGAATCTTATTGAGGAGTTTGGGGTGGTTTATGTAGAGAATAACCTACCTGGGAGTGAGTTACAGACTGGAATCTTATCGAGGAGTTTGGGGTGGTTTGTATAGAGAATAACAGATACCTGGGAGTGAGTTACAGACTGGAATCTAATCGAGGAGTTTGGGGTGGTTTGTATAGAGAATACCAGATACCTGGGAGTGAGTTACAGACTGGAATGTAAGGAAGGGGTTCAGGGCGCTTCATATTTAGAATAACAGATTCTCGTCAGTGGGTTACAGAGTAGAATCTAACTGAGCGATTCAAGGTGGTTTATGTATGGAATAACAGATACTTGGGAGTGTGTTACATACTGGAAACCCATCGAGGGATTAAGGTTGTTTATATGAGGAATAACAAATACCCAGGAGTGACTATCAGACTATAATCTAATGATGAGTTATGATCATATGATCAATCACTAATGGAAACATTTCTATTCATAATAGCAAACAAATAGTGTGCCAATAAACAAACAGGTGTGGATATCCTCAGACAGAGCAATTATGATTTTGCGACCCCCCTGGGATGATGAATTAAATGTGACCAGCACTGTCCTGAATTAATGAGAGTGAGCCAGTGAAAGATGAAACACGTTTCTCTCTGGTTGGATGAGCAGTTTCAGCATATTTTAATGCAGTATTTTCCATTTGTTGCTAGCAAGCCTGAGCCTCCTCATGGTGACCAGCTGAGCATCACAGCTGGCATTTAAAGTGAGAAGCTGCCATACAGGAGCCAGGAGAAACTAATGCACAGGCAGACAAGGCAATCCCAATCGAAGACACACACATCATCTGTGGAGCACGAAACAAGCTTTCTTCAAACGTAACATCATGGAATCTCACAATCCTGAACGAGCCCATTTGGCCCATCGTGTGTGTGCGAGGGTGGCACAGTGGTTAGCACTGCTGCTTCACAGTGTACATACTGTTATGATTAATTACTCAAAGTTCTTTATTTTACTTGGTGTGGACTCCCCGGCTGGGATTCTCCGACCCCACGCCAGGTCGGAGAATCGCGGGGGGGGGAGGAGGCGCGAGAATCGCGCCACACCGCCCTGCCGCCTGCTCGCCGATTTCCCCAGCACCGATGTTCGGACGCCCACGGGATTACAACCATGCTGGCCGGGGGCAATTAACTGGGCCTAAACGGGCCGAGTGTAAGCCGTGTTCTGCCAAGTCCAGCCGACGTGGGTTACGTATGGTCCCATACGGCGGGACCTCGGAGTTCTGTCTGGGGGGCCGTCCTGGTGGGAGCTGGGGGGATACGACCCCCGGGGAGGGGCCTCCACGATGGCTTGGCCCCCGATCGGTGGGCGGGCTAGTTCCGTGGGGGCCTATGTTCCTCCGCGCTGAGCCCCTGTAGGACTCCGCCATAATGCTCGGGGGCCGATGCGGAGACGGGAATCCACGCGCATGCACGAACTCACGCCAGCCATGGCGCGCATGCGCAAACTTGCATCGGCAGTGGCCCGCCGGCTTTCGGGTGCCAGAGCTGCGGAGACCACTCCGGCGCTATACTAGCCCCCTAGGAAGGGGAGGATAGCTGCCAGGTGAGGATCGTTGATGCCGGAGTGTCTCGCGGCAATTTTCACGCCGGCGTCAGAACTTGGCCGCAGGATTGGAGAAACCCCGTGTCCGTATTAAAGTAACTTTCTCTTTCTCACTAATTAACTTTCTAAAAGGTACTAAGAAAAGTAGAAGGAATGAAAAAGGCAATTGGTTTAACGTAAGTCCTCTTGGTGGAAAGTTGATGAAGATGGAAACTAGTTTAATATTTAACCAACTGTCTAACCCAATGGGTGGGATTCTCCGGTTGTCGATGCCGTAATGGCGTTTGCCGATCGGCCGGACAATCAACGTCTATGATTCGTGCCGAAATCGGGGGCGGCTCCCCTTCACGATGCTCCACCTTATCGATGGCCTCAGGACCAGCCTGAGACCCCCCCCCCCTCCGCCCCCGATCGGCCGAGTTCCCGACGGCGTGGGTCTGTCATGCTATTATGTGTCGGGAACTCGGTGTGGTGGCTGCGGACTGAGTCCAGCGCCGCCACAGTCGGGGGGGGGGAGGGCTGATCCGCGGGCAGTGGGACCATGGCAGGGGAACGGGCGCACTGTTGGGGGGTGGGCCGGGGGTCGGCCAAAGGGGGGGGCACTATTTGGCAGGCCGGGTCCGCGCGTGGCCGAAGCCCTGTTGCACAGCGCGGCCGCTGCAGGCTGCTGCCGTGCGCATGCGCGGCCAGCGACCTGGAATTTCTCCGCACCGCATCAGCAGCTAGAGCCGGGTGCTCTATGCTGCCTGCCTGCCAGCCCACCACCAAACGGAGGACCGGTGGCTGTTTTGCGCCGAATGCTCGGTCGTAAAATGTCACCGTTCTCTCGCCGGCGTGAGCACATAGCCTGAAAATCGGAGAATCCAGCAACATGTTTCTCAAACTATTTTCCAATGTGACCCCTATTTTAATCTTTAAAAATGAAAACGAACATTGTGTCAGCAAAACCAAAACAGCAGTATCGAAACCTACTAACATTCAGTGTATCATTATTAAAGTTCCCTATTTTAGATCAAATTATAATACATCATACAAGTATGAAAATCAGTGTTTTCAAAGTACATTTGCACTTACAGTGTGACATCTGGAGTAGTGGGACGAGATAAACTGCACACGCCCATCCTGGTCATAACCGTTTGTCTGTGTGTTTGTGTGTGTGTGTGTGTGTGTGTGTGTCTGTGTGGGTGTGTGTGTGTCTGTGTCTGTGTGGGTGTGTGTGTGTCTGTGTCTGTGTGGGTGTGTGTCTGTGTGGGTTTCATCCGGGTGCTCCGGTTTCCTCCCACAAATCCCAAAAGACATGCTGATAGGTAATATGCACAGTCTGAATTTTCCCTCCGTGTACCCGAACAGGTGCCAGAATGTGGCGACTAGGGGCTTTTCACAGTAACTTCATTGCAGTGTGAACGTCAGCCTACTTGTGACAATAAAGATTATTATTATTATGTCAACATAGCTTGCTGACAGGTGTGCTGCTGGCCAGGGGGCCTTCTGCCAGGGCCGGGGAGGATAGCGGAGGGTGGCCAGGAGGTGGCCTGTGGGGGTTGGGGTGGATGTGTATGGAACACCGTTACCGCAGCTAGATAGGCAGCTATGCAGCTGCACATGCCGCTGACTGCCTACTGTGATTTAGGGCCATGGATCATATAGGCATCCCCCCAGGCCACCCCCAAGATATCCTCTGACCCTAGCCGACCCATCAGCTGTATGGGCGCGCTCCTGCACAACCAGTGCCATCTTGTTGGTTGTAATGTGTATATGCAGCTGCAGCTTGTCAGCCTCCAGAGCGTCATCATGGAACCAGCGAATCCCGCACCATTTTTCATTGGAATCGATTGTGTTTCACGTGGTGCTGGTGCTAGCCCCTTAACAGTCACTGAATCAGGCCAGGTTCGGCGTCCGCTTTGCTGTCATGAAAGTCCACGAATCCTATCTGGGCATCAACACTTAGGGCTGGATTCACCAATTTTCAGGCTATGTCCGGAGCATGTGTCTAGTATTGCGACCAAAAAGTCGATGCTCTGCCCGTTGGGGGGGGGGGGCCACGTCACATAAAACCCCCAACTCTCCCTGCAGATACGGATGAAGAATTATTGGATCCGTGGCCGCGAATGTGCACGGCGGCGACCGGTCGCGTCGTACAACAAGGCACAATGGCGTGCGACGGCGTACTCACCGATGATGCCGCTTTGGAGGGGGCGGAGCATCTGAAAAACGGGGCCACCCCCGATTTCGGCGACAAAAGGGATTGTCCGGCCAATCGCTGAATGCGATTGAGCTCTTAGTCTCAGGAATGGAGAATCCAGCTCTTGGTCTTTCAGGTCAGATATTAAAGCGAGATGCTTCATTCCCTCCCAGGATTGTGTAGTATCAGCAGACACACAACAGGGTTGACTAATGAAATGGCAGAGGCACAGCAGGTGCAATTTGATGCGGAGATTTATGAAGTGGAAGAAGCAACATAGGGAGCCAGTAAACTCTAAAAGGCCTCATTTTTCAGGCGAAGGAACAGACATACCAGGTGATGTACATTCACAAACCTTTGAAGATGACAGGGCAAACTGATGAAACAGTCTTGGGAATTCTGTCCCACAGCGAGTAATGGGGGCTGGGTCATTGAATATGTTTGAGGTTGCATTCGTCAGATCCTTGATTGACAAGGGGGTCAATGGTTATGGGGGACAAGCAAGAAATTGGCATTAAGGCCACAATCGAATCAGCCATGATCTAAATGACTGGCAGTGCAGATTTAATGCGCTATCACAAACACAAAGGCCAAAGAACCCCCCTCTGTCCTGTATGATTCTCATGCGACCATCAATTCACAGGACACGTGGTTGGAAGTGAACAGTGGTTTTAATAGTCTTACAACTGAACCTGCCTGCGACGAGATGAACTGGCATCAGGCTCACAACTGCAGATCTTTATACTTCCAGTTGTGAAATTGGCAAAGAGTGGAGGGGGGTCGATTTTTAGCATAACGAGGCTGCAGATAGTGAGTGGGGGCAAGGGCCCGCCGAAGCTGAGTGTGAAGCTTTTGAGGTTGCACTGGAAGTCGAGTCCCAGTAAGAGTGGGGCGCAGAGTTCGGGAAGTACATATAGCTGGAAGTTCGAGTAGCTAGTGCCCTGGATCATTAGGGTCGCGGCGGTGGGCCCTTGGAGGTGATCGGAGTGTGAGCCCGAAGCGAGGGAGATAGTTTGCCATGCAGGGAAAATAGGGAGCGAACAGCGTCTTACCAGATCTGGGTGTACGAAGCTCTCGGTGCTCCCAGAGTCAAAGAGGCACGGTGTCCTGTACCCGTTGATTTTAACGGTCGTCATCAATGAGTTGCGGAGGTGTTTCGGACGCGACTGGTCCAACGTGACCGCGCTGAGTTGCACGTAGTCGGCGGCTCGATCAGCTGTGCTGGAGTGGCCTCGTGATGACTGCCCTCTGAGTTCGTAGTCTTCGAGATGGGTTTCAGAGTTTGAAGAGGATGGATCCCAAGATGGCCGCCCCGTGAATCGCACGTGGCGGGCGGCGAGGAAGATGGCGCACAAGATGGCGGCCCCCATGAGTCGCACGTGTCGGGTGGGGGCGGAGTCGGAGTACAGGCCGCAGCATTTCAGGGCATGCGGGCCTGTGAGTTTTGGAAACGAGTGCTCTGGGCTGCGGGAGAGTTTGGAGAGGGGGATTTCTTTGCCAGGCAGACCCGGGCATATTGTCCTTTGCAACCGCAGCTGCTGCAGGCCGCATTGCGGGCCGGGCAGTACTGCCGTGGGTGCTGGGGCTGTCCGCAAAAATGGCACACTGGGGCTGCATAGTGGGTGGGTGGCCGCGCGGTGCAGGCCTGGGGCAGTCGCGGGTCGGGGGCCCAGACTGAGGTTGCTTGGTCCGCAGGGAACAAGGTGAGGCTGCAGAATGAGACCTCCATGGTAGTAGCCAATTCTACAGTGTCCTAGGGCAGCACGGTGGTGCAGTGGGTTAGCACTGCGGCCTCATGGCGCCGAGGTCCCAGGTTCGATCTCGGCTCTGGGTCACTGTCCGTGTAGAGTTTGCACATTCTCCCCGTGTTTGCGTGGGTTTCACTCCCACAACCCAAAAATGTGCAGGTTAGGTGGATTGGCCATGCTAAATTGCCCCATAATTGGAAAAAATGAATTGGGTACTCTAAATTTAAAAAAAAATAAAAAAATTCTACAGTGTCCTCCAAGTTCTGGGCCCCTTTTTCAAGCAACCGCTGGCGCACATAGTTTGACCTGAGCCCTGCCACGTACACATCTGTGACAGCGAGCTCCATATGCTGTTCGGCTGATACAGCTTGGTAATTACAGTCCCGAGCTAAAGCTTTTAAATCCCGCAGGAATTCATCCAACGACTCCGCGGGACACTAGCGGCGGGTCGTAAAAATGTGACGCGCGTAGACCCCGTTGATGGGCCTCACGTACGTTCGATCTAGCATTGCTAGGGCCTCCGTATACGAGGAAATACTGTTAAGTTGAGTAGAGATACGGTGGCTCACCCTTACATGCAGTAGACTGAGTTTCTGCTCCTCTGTAGTTTCTGATGTGCTTGATTCAGCCAGGTAGGCCTTGAAACATCTCAGCCAGTGTTGAAAGATTTATTTTGCCTTTGCAGCCTGCGGGTTGAGTTCTAGTCGATCAGGTTTGAGGGCTGATTCCATAGTCGTTTCCTTCAAGTTTCTTAAGACTATTAAATTGATGTGACCATCAATTCACAGGACACGTGGTTGGAAGTGAACAGTGGTTTTAATAGTCTTACAACTGAGCCTGCCTGCGACGAGATGAACTGGCAGCAGGCTCACAACTGCATATCTTTATACTTCCAGTTAGTGGGAGGAGCCATGGGCGGAACCATGGGTGGAGCCAAGGGTGGAGCCCAGTACAAACTCCTCATCTCCCCCTATGGGCAGAGCCGCGCAACTGCTCGTATACCGAGCTTACAGAGACACAGCACATACCATATAACACAGTGTGAATTACTAGGATTGTGATTCACCACAGATTCCATACTAGTTTCTAAATTTACACAATATCAAAGTTAATAATGATCTTTAATCCAGCCTCACATTTTAGCTTTACTGATTCCGGAGATAGAAATCGCCTTTCATCCTGTGATCGCCAAAGCTTCCACAGTTGTGCAGGTAAACAAGTGAGAAAAAACTCCACCGAATCTGGATTATTTCAAACTGATATGGAGTTGGTGTCTGAGCAAGCGTGAAAATTGATGGGATTATCTTGTCTGTTGTCAAGGAAACTGGCAGTGTGTGCGTTAACCCTTTTGGACGGCTAGGGGAGGGGGGGGGGGGGGGGGGGATGGTTTGATTGGCTGCCAGTCCAGCCTGTGGAAAAGATCTTCATCAGAACTCTTCCCCTGGCTCTGTTCTCCATTAGCAATCCTCAATGGGAGAGATTGTGACCAGCCCATAAATAAACAGCACCTGTTCTGGAGAGATTTCATTCAGCACCTCCTGCCAGACACAACACAGCACAGACAGCTCACTGTTTTAATGCTGTCTTATTATCCTTTTCAGTAACAATTACTGCTGCGTTAACTCTCCCTCAGCGCTGAGTGTGTGCTGTATTAACCCACTCAATGCTTATTGTTATTGCATTAATCTCATTGTCAATACGATGACTATATTAACCCTTTCAATACCGATTATGTCACTAAAGTGGTTCTCAACCATTTGATTTGGTGAAATTCCGCAATATATTGTGAAATTCTATGGAAGCCCAGCCCTCTCTCCCGGCTCCCCTCCCACTGTAAATATTTCATAAAACGAAAATGAAAACAAAGAAGTACTGTTGAAAAAATTAATCAAAAATGCACACATTTTAATGATCAGCAAAGGGCGAAATTCTTTGTCTGCGAGACTAAATGTTGGCTGGTTTGCCTGCGGTCGAACTGACAGAGAAATTCCAGCTAGCCAGGGGGAACGAGCTAAGGTATCTACAGCTCAAAAACTTCCTACAAAAGGAGACAAGGATGTACCCACAATCGCCACGACAGACACTACTGGAAGAACTACTAGATGCAAGCATACTAGATAAAGGAAACTATAGTGACATGTATGACCAACTGATAGAAAGGGCCGACACCGTACTGGACGCAACAAGAAAGAAATGGGAGGAGGACATGGGGATTAAGATAGGGTGGGGACTCTGGAGTGAAGCACTGCGTAGGGTCAACTCCACCTCCACGTGCACAAGGCTCGGCCTGACGCAACTAAAAATGGTACATAGAGCCCACTTAACAAGAACCCGTAGAGTAGGTTCTTCCCGGAGGTGGAGGATAGATGTGAACGGTGCTAAGGAGGCCGGCCAACAACTCCCACATGTTCTGGTCTTGCCCCCAGGCTTGTGGAGTACTGGACAGCCTTCTTCGAGGCAATGTCCAAAGTGGTGGGGGTGGAGCCATGCCCGAAAGTGGCGGTCTTCGGGGTTTCAGACCAGTCAGATCTATTCCTGAGGAGGAGGGCGGACACCCTTACCTTTGCCTCCCTGATCGCCCGCCATAGAATCCTGTTTGGCTGGCGGTCAGCAGCACCACCCAAAGCTGCAGACTGGCTGTCCGACCTCTCGGAATCTCTTCAAATGGAGAAAATCAAATTCGCCATCCGAGGGTCAGACGACGGCTTCCACAGAACGTGGGAGCCATCCACCCAATTGTCCTGGGACCTGTTTGTGGCCAACGAACAAGCGGAAAAATATCCAGGTAGCCAGAAATCAGGGGAAAGTCGCCAAAGGCGGGGGGGGGGGGGGGGGCGCAGCTAAACCTAAGAGGAAAGAAAAGCGAATCACAGGCGGGGGGGGAGGGAGGGGGAAGAGAACAAGAGAGGAGAATCAGGGAGATGGGGGGAGGCAGGGAAATGAGAGCCGGAAGGAAGGCATGGGATACAATAACGAACATGGCATCTCCAGGAGCAGGGAACGAGGAGAATAAAGACGAAAGACGGGAGGAACGGCAGAAGCGGAGGTGAGCGCGAGACGGCTGCGAGATCTGTCCAGGAGAAGCAAGCGACAACACTAACACCAAACCCATTTGAGTCTTGCCTACTGTAATTGTTTCTCCGGCACCCAAACGTATATTCACATCCCCAGTCTCCACCCACCCCCCCCCCCCCCCCCTCCCCCCCACCAACAGTCGCCCACTTATGTGTTGTAAATAATTTTGCCAGGTATACAGAGTTGCTGCTGTTGAGCTGGTGCACAATACCCTACCAGTTATTCTATTTTATTTTTTATTGTATTTTTTTATTTTCATTTACTATTTTCTTTTCTTTGGTATGTGTGGGTGTGCCCTTCTCTTCTATATGTGTGTATATATATATATATATGTCTCTTATCCTGTGTACATAACGGTAAATATACTTTGTTCAAAAACCCAATAAAAAACATTTATAAAAAAGTGGTTTGCCTGCGGTCCGTGTTGCTGTTGGAAACGCTAATTTTGCTGCAATTCATGCCAATGGGTTATCATTCTGCTGGCATAAGCAATTCTCGGCCCAGTGGGCATTCTAACCACTGGGGCCAGAGTTAGCGCCAAAGAGCTTGGCAGCTGGAGCTGTTTTTAAGCGCTACACTTACCACACACTCACTGCAGCAAGTGGGATGGTTCAGAAAAGACCTGCTCCCCCACCGAGGCTGGGAGTCCGATAGGGACCCACAGCTCAATGCCAATGATGAGCAAAGGGTCACCCTCTTCCCCAGCATGGGCCACAGACTCAAGCCTGCCCCCCTGAACCCTGCCTGGGTGGTGGTGGCAGAGGCAGTCAGTGCTGCCAGTCTCACCAAGAGGAGGTAGCTGGTGATCCGGAGGGCTGGGGTCACTGGTGAGTCCTCTACCCTGAGTGGGGCAGAGAACCAGGGAGGGTTCCAAAGACTGCGGAACAGGTGTCCTCTGGTTGGGATGAGCTCTGCTAATGCTCTGCTTCCTCCGCAATTGGGCAGCGCTTCAGAGGTGTGCCAGCACCTGCTGGGCTCCTGATCAAGCTTGGCCCTTGATGATACAGCTGAGGCATGAGGGTGTCAAGAGGGATGGCCTGGGTGGACTCCCAGATGACCAGAGGCCTTTAGAGCATTTAAAGGACGCAGGCAGCACTCAGCAGTGTGAGCAGCCAGGAGCCTGTGAATGGGGTGCATTTAAAAGGCAGACTGCAGCAATGGAGGTCTGAGCCAGGCCACCGTGATCCCCATGAGACACCCCAAGTCCACAGATGTGGCACCAAATCACCACCCGCTACTGCCCCGGACCAACCAGGCAGCCATCTTTCAGCAAACCCCAACAGTTTTCAATGGTTTTTCAGTGTTTATTTTAGCGTCCCCCGACCCCCGACCTGCAGCTGTGGCGCCCATTCCATGTTTGTAAATACCGGTAGGGGCTGTTTAGCACAGGGCTAAATCGCTGGCTTTGAAAGCAGACCAAGGCAGGTCAGCAGCACGGGTTCAATTCCCGTAGCAGCCTCCCCGAACAGGCGCCGGAATGTGGCGACTAGGGGCTTTTCACAGTAACTTCATTTTGAAGCCTACTTGTGACAATAAGCGATTTTCATTTCATTTTAATAATTCACACCCACGAGACTTCCGCCTAAGTGGAGTGGAGCACCACGGAAGGACGGAGCATACTGTGTCCAACCGCGAATCAAATTTAAATGTGCGCAAATGCCAGTTTTGCATTCCGCCGCTGGCGCGGGGCGCAAACCTCTTCATCGGCAGTAGCAAAGGACTCGGAGCATGGCGCCTAAATTGGCGCCAGGCGCAAACCTTGATTTTGGCCAGTTGACGGTTCTCTGCCCAATTGCGGTTCACGTTTGCGATGTCGCGAGGTGGAGAATTTTGCCCAATATATCTTGAAACATTGAAAAATTGCACACAACCCTTTCCAGTTGTTTCATTCCAGGGAACACATGTTGAAAAATATGGAATTACCGTATTAACCCTCTCAATGCTGATTGTTACTGTATTAACCCTCTCAATGCTGATTGTTACCGTATTAACCCTCTCAATGCTGATTGTTACTGTATTAACCCTCTAAATGCTGATTGTTACTGTATTAACCCTCGTAATGCTGATTGTTACTGTATTAACCCTCTTAATGCTGATTGTTACTGTATTAACCCTCTCAATGCTGATTGTTACTGTATTAACCCTCTCAATGCTGATTGTTACTGTATTAACCCTCTCAATGCTGATTGTTACTGTATTAACCCTTTCAATGCTGATTGTTACTGTATTAACCCGCTCAATGCTGATTGTTACTGTATTAACCCTCTCAATGCTGATTGTTACTGTATTAACCCTCTCAATGCTGATTGTTATTGCATTAACCTTCTTAATGCTGATTGTTACTGTATTAACCCTCTTAATGCTGATTGTTACTGTATTAACCCTCACAGTGTTCACTGTGTTGTGCATTAACCTCTCAATGCTGATTCAGTGCTATTGCTGAATTACAATATTGGAGAGCTGAAATCAGCACAAGGCTTTCCTTGGACAAGCTGAGATTAGTGTTTTGAGTGTTTTGGGACACAATTGTTTGGAAGGCGGAGCAACAGAGATGTGTTCTTGAGGACATGGCTCGGCTGTTGAGAGAAATGGAAAGAGTAGCAAGTATTAATCCATAGTGGTCTAGAGAACAGAATAAAGCCGTTCAATCCATCGTGTCTGTGCTGGTTGCTTTAGCTTTCCAAAAATAATTCCATTGACTCGCTCTCTCTTTGTCCATATAACTACTGCTATTTCCACTTCCCTGTGACCGTCTGGCTCTATATATTTAAGTTTACTCAAACTGTGAAAGACTTTGCTTCTTTGATCTATCGTGCTATTCTTTATATCCGATCATTGACCCATCATTCCCGTGTTCACTGACCTGCATTGACTCACATCCTGGCAAAGTCTTGATTTTAAAATTCTTATCCATATTTCATATTCTTCCACTTCTCTCTATCTTCATAACTTCCTCCAGTCCTATAAACATTTGAGATCCCTGTGCTCCTCCAAATCTGGTCTCTAAAGCAGTCATCACTTGCCTTCGACTGCGGGAGCCCGAACTCTGGAATTCTCACACAAAACATTTCTACCTCTCTCTTAGAAACAGAGAAAATAGGAGCAGGCGAAGGTCACTTGGCCCTTTGAGCCTGCTCCACCATTCATTATGATCATGGCTGATCATCTAACTCAATAGCCTGATTCTGCATTCCCCCCATATCCTTTGATCCCCTTCACCCCAAGTGATATATCGAACTGCTTCTTGAAAATGTGCAATGTTCTGGTAATCATAATAATCTTTATTGTCACACGTAGGCTTACATTAACACTGCCATGAAGTTACTGAAAAGCCCCTAGTCGCCACATTCCGGCACCTGTTCGGGTACTCTGAGGGAGAATTCAGAATGTCCAATTCACCTACCAGCATGTCTTTCGGGACGTGTGGAAGGAAACCGGAGCACCCGGAGGAAACCCACGCAGACACGGGGAGAACGTGCAGACTCCGCACAGACAGCGACCCAAATCGGGGATCGAACCTGGGACCCTGGCGCTGTGAAGCAACAGTTCTAACCATTGTGCTACCATGCCAGCTTATTGAGCTTGCAGTTAAGGCTCATGTACCTTGACAAGCTTTGTTATGTGTCAAGCTCCTCCAGTGGTCCAGTGAGTAAAGATACGTCAATTGCAAGACTAGGATGCAGTGAGCAAGGAGAATCTGGCTGCCTGAGCCATACTGAAAAACTGAATGCAGGTCACGACAGGAGGTGGGATCCCACCATTGACCTCTGTGCCTCTGGCTCTACCGCCAATCACTGTCCAAGACTCCGACACCAATCACTTTCTGGGGATTGGATTAGTCCAGAGGGCAATCACCAGATATGTTCAGACAGGGATAATGACCATTTAGGAAAGTAGCAAAGGAGACTAAGAAAACTGGAGGATGTCTCCAAAGCCTTGAGTCTGTCATCTTGACGAAACTGAAGGGCATCTAACATCAGTGAATATCCTCGAGTGAAAGAACCTCTCAGGTCACTTTCTATGAGATTGGCGGGAAGTGGGGGAGTGGGCTGTGGAAACCAGGCCAGCAGCTTTGGAGTAAATGAAAGTGACAGCACACTTTCTGATTAAAGACAGCGAGGTGTGGACAGGGAAGTGGGTTTTGCAGAGATTAGGATAGAGTGAGGCAGAGCAGTTGAAGGCTGGGGGATGGCAATGTGAAGTGGGAAGAGGCAGAGAGTCAGTGACTCGGAATGACTAGAAAGGAGGCAAAGTTAAACTGATTGGTGAGAGCAATTTGCATCTTATGTCGGAAACCTTTAAGGATATGGCTAAGTGAGTGGAGTAAGAGAAGTCACTGAATATTTTATTATCTGGCATTCAGAAAGCATTCTCACTCGACAATTAGAGCTAAAACTGAAAGGGAATCTTGGAATCCATTAGTGTCTGGATAAAGCTCTTGATATCCTGCCCCAAAATTGACCTTTAAACCAAAATCAGTCAGCAATTCCCTCCAACACTCATGAATAGGCACATTCCTGCTGTCACCATCCTGAGGCCTATCTGTTAATGTTTAATGTGATGACCTCAGCGACCCCCCCCCCCCCCCCGCCCCACCCTTCCACTTTGTTACAATCCCAGCTGATGGAAATACTGGACAAATTAAACCTCAGGGTGAAAGCTGGCTCGATAGATTCTGCTTTTGTTTAGAATTGGTGTAGTTACCGAACAGATTCAGAGGGGTCTGCTGATGAACTTTTAATGCAAGAATAAAAGGTTTATTAAACAAGAAAAATGAGCAAATGGCACTGGACAAAAAAATTGGAAAGATCGCAATACAACACCAGCAAATGAGTCGAATTACACTCATCCTTCAGCCCAACTGTACTTTTATAGGCACATACAAGTTCCCAAAGATAACACAATTTATAATACTTGCTTATATTCTAATATTCACCCTAAGTATGCAATACATGTACACTAATAGACAACCTATGGTCAGACACACCACGGGCGGAATTCTCTGCTTCCTTCGGGAGCGCACCCCGGTCCGTGGGTTTCCCAGTGGCGTTGGGAAATCCCATTGACTGCGACGGGAACAAGGAGTCCTGCAGCCACCAAACGCTGCGAGAAATACGCAGCTGAAGGACTGGAGAATCCTCACACCCCAAATGAGTGATAGAAGCCACCAAGCAGATTCTGTGGATTACTCATCAACCAACCCCCCTCCCACCCCCTCCTCCCCCAGCCCTCCTGCCCCAGCCCTCCTACCCCAGACACTTGTTACAGCATGGGCCAAACAATCCCTCTGAAATTCTGTCTTTCTCACGAGGGTGTCCAATATCCACACTCAAAGACCCAGTCTTATCTCCCAAACGTCACTCTCACTCGGATGGTTTCAACCAGGTTTCAGCTCCAAGGTTTCAACCTCACTTTCCGGTGTTCCTTTCCCCAGGATCCCTGCGCACACTCAAGCTCCATCTTCCAAGCACACTTTCAGGTACTCGGCCATGCCAAGCAGAACACCACTGCTCCAAGTTGACAAGGACTGCACAGCAGCGTTGAGCAAAGCTGAATTACCAGAGTCAGATAAACTGAAGTATCTTCAGGTGGATGTCAATTATCCAAAGGGATTCAATGAACATGTGAAGGAAGATTTTCCAACATTTGTCTCTCAATCACCACGAGAAGTAAATAAACTATTCTTATTGTCTTTTATGGAAATTTGCTGTGGGTGAAATGGTTGCTATGTTTTCCTACAATACATTGAGTTCCAGTGGGTTGGGAAATATTGCATTTCCTTCGTGACAACAATGACTACAACTCAAAACTATTTAATTTACTGTAAGGCACTTTGGGACTATATAAGGTCATGAAAGGTGCTACATAAATGCAAATACTTGCTTCCTTTATTAATCTTTGTATTTATTAAATTGATGTTGTTCCAACAGTCTGGGGTGGGTTTGTGTGAAACGGTCACGTTCACTTTGACTTTCCTTTTGCAGGACACAATATATTTCCTGTACCCATGTGTGAACACAGACTGATTGTGCTTGGGTTTTGAAATGCCGTTATTACTACACGTCCTGTCTGACTTGCCATAATCATATGACCATGGGGGACTCCCTGCTGGCATTCATCTTACATTCAGTTCAATAAGGAGACAACACTAGAAATACTGTCGTCTTGAAGATCATAAGATGGTGTCAGAAGTGGAGCTGGGATGGAGGTTTGAAAAAGCTGGAGAGAAGCCCCAGCTACTGAAAGAGGAGCATTGAAATGTTCCAACCGGCTAAAAGCTGCTAAAAGGAAAACACCGGTGAGGAAATGCTATCTCAAGCTGAAGGCTGCAAATAAAATACTGGGTCAGACAAACTGGCTGAAACTTTTCCATTCTCAGCTCCTGTTGAAATGAAAAGAAATGTGCGGTGGAACTGGCAATTTTTCCACTTGCAACAGCAAAACCATGAGTATTCAAAAAGTAAAAGGTTTACTGCAACAGAGCAAGAGTGCAATTACTCTACTACAGGAACCCCTCACTTTTCATAGCTCTCCGATTTTCTACAAGCTGTAGAAGGGCATGTCCCTGCCGCTCAGTGGGGGAATGCATATTCCCCATAGTCCTTTGGGAATATCAATCCGCCAGTCTCATACGTGTCCCATGACCTGCTTAAGGTTTCATTAGTGTCTCGTGACCTGCTAAACCCCACGTTATGACAACAAGGTTGCAACAGATTTAATTAACAACCAAGAGTTGACATGCGTAGCACCCTAAACCTATCTGAAGGATGGAAAAAACCAACGACAGAGATTTTGAAAGCCTTAATGGTATGCTTTGAACTCCAAGTGAACATAATTTAAGAACGATGTGTTCATTAGGGCTTGAGGTGAAAAAGAGTGCATTGATCAGCATGTGACTGCATAACACAGCTTGCAGAATCGTGTGAATTCGGGCAATGAAAGGATTACCTCATTAAGAAATAGAATTGCCTTAGTGTAAGGGTCCTTCCTGTTTATTCCCTCTTTATATCCTGTCTCTTCAAGGAAAGCAGCCTGTATCTTTAATTCAAGCGGAAGAATTTAGAAGCAGGAGAGATCACGGTGCTAATCTGAGCTGGGTTGAACAGGAGACCATAGACTGACTGACACCAATGACACTGATCGGCTGGGACTCGGTTTGATTGATTTGGGTGGTGGCCAATGAATTGGCCCAAAAGGCTGCGCTCTGCCTGGTAACAGGTGTTGATTGGTTCTGGTCCCACTGGAATGTTTTTCAGAGTTCCAAGGTTGAGTTTGGTTTTAATTTTGATCTCGCCAGCATCAGGGAAGAACCTTCCATTTTCCCCAGTAAGGCTGCGTTTCTGAACTGGCAGAGAGCCTGGATGAATCTATGTGCAGGCAAAGTTCAGACCCGACCAACTCTCTCTACAGAAAGATAGAGGCCTGAAGGCAGGCCACGAACTGAAAGCAAAGTTTGATGAAACAGAGACACTGCCTCTCCAGGCAAATTGTGAGTTCCGGCTAATCTACAGGCTGACTGTGAAGAAAACCTGCAAGGAACAATCATTTGAAGCAAAGACCCTTTCCTCTTTCCCTTATGTTTTTTCTTACTCCCTTACACCCCTCTATGTTTATCTGTCTTGTATGTGTGTGTAGAGGATGGGAGGCAAGTCAAAGTGGGAGTTAGGTATTTCTTGATATTTAACTGACTGTATTTGCAGTGTATTTCATTATAGTTTTTGTTATAAGCAAACAGTAATTGAGTTCAACTTACAAACCTGGTGACTGTAATTACTGGGCAGCCAAGGACTTTGGATATTTTCCTTTTAAGAAGTATTGGTTAATTTACTTGTATTGTGACTCTGTGACGAGTGGGACTGGAATACACTGCACACTTGCCCAGGGTGTCATAGCATTCGGCATAAGTGATCCGACAGTGAGAGCTAGTTTGAAAAATGTCAGCTATGACAGAACAGACTAGGAGGTACTTTATGCTGAGAGACATTCCAGGCCAAAAGAGCAGAACAATTGCAGAGAAAGGACAGGATGTAAGTACTGTGGATGACTTCATACAATGGAAAATAAGAATTGTACAGTATGGGCAAAGCATTGTTTTAACTGCAAGAAGCCAAATCATTTTGCACACCAGTGTTTGGCTAGAAAGAAGTAAAGCAAGCTGATGCAGATGGCCACGGGAGAGATATCAGCAGAAGAGTCTGGTGAATTTCATAGAATTTACAGTGCAGAAGGAGGCCATTCGGCCCATCGAGTCTGCACCGGCTCCTGGAAAGAGCACCCTACCCAAGGTCAACACCCTATCCCCATAACCCAACCCAACAATAAGGGCAATTTTGGACACTAAGGGCAATTTATCATGGCCAATCCACCTAACCTGCACATCTTTGGACTGTGGGAGGAAACCGGAGCATCCGGAGGAAACCCACGCACACCCGGGGAGAATGTGCAGACCCCGCACAGACAGTGACCCAAGCCGGAATCGAACCTGGGACCCTGGAGCTGTGAAGCAATTTTGCTATCCACAATGCTACCGTGGTGAAGTACTGTACATGCCACAACAGATTGGTCTATAGGTGACAAATGGATTGTGACTGATGAGCATACATACCACTCATCTGCACTGGAGAAAGTCTTGACTTGGAATGGCAACCCTAAACATGTCAGCAGATATTTACAATGTGTCACAGCACACAAAACCTTCGACCGCTGAACAGATCCAAGAGGAGTACAAAGATGTGTTTACAGGGTTGGGATGTCTACCAGGAGAATATCACCTGGAAGTAGATAACAGACCAATTCATCATCTGCTGAGGAGAATTCCAGCTGCCCTCAAGTTGAGTCTAAAAAACAAGATAGGAGAGCTGGATAATAGGAGAGTAACCAATAGATTGACAACTCCGACAGACTGGCTTGGCGGCATGATAACAGTGAAACAGCTGGGAAAGCTGTGAGTATGTTCAGACCCAAAGGATCTAAATAAAGGATCTAAAATTCCTCCATTGGAGGAATCTTTCCACGCCTTACTAGGTCAAAGATATTCACTACTCGAGATGCAAAGGATGGCTCCTGGATAATGAAGCTGATGAAAGCTGCAGTTTTCTAACTACATACTGGACATTGTTGGAAAATGCTGATGGGTGTGCGTGACATTTGGCATTTCCAGAAGAGTATCAATGCAGGCAACATGAGATAGTCAGCCGATCTTCCCAGAGTGGAAGCCATAGTAGATGATCACATTGGAAAACTCACAGTGAACAGAATTTAATACGACTGCTGCAGAGAGCTCACCAGATGAACATGAAACTGAACCAGAAAAAATTATAATTGAAGATGCCTGAAGTCAGATACATGGGTCCTGTACCCAGGGCAAAAGGTCTTCACGCACATCCCGACAAGGTGAGGACAGGGATACAGCAACCAACGGATGTGAAAGCAATGCAATGATTTGTTGCAATGCAATTATTCGATTGCAAGTGGCAGAAGTGAATGACCAAAGTTATTGGCACAATTTTCGGCATATCCAAACAACTAGAGAAGCTGTTCCTTGACTGAAGGTGGTCTATCAGGAAAATGCGATCTCAGCAGCTACATAACGTACAGAATGACCAACACTGCCAGAGGTTTACCGGTATCCCACACTGGAAATAGAACAACAGCAACAGTTACCACAGCAACAACCAGTGTCACAGGAATGACACTTCCCAGAGAGGGAACATCACCCAGGCGAACAGACAATGACAATGTGCACACAGACCATTCAAAGACCTGCACGGTTTAATGATCATGTATGCAGTGTGTGTGCAGTGACTGATAAGAATAATTAATCGTTTTTTAATGCATGCAAACAGTTGTGGTGTAGTTGGTAATTTGGGTAACTTACATTTGCAAATTTGTCTTTTGTTCATTTGGAAAAGGAGATGTCTGTGTCTTTTGTTTGTTAAGAAAAGAAGATGTTTGGCAATCATGACTACATGTCCTACTTGGCTTGCAGTAATCATGTGGCCTCTGCTGTGAGGCAGCCATCTTACATTGCATTCAATAAAGACATCACACTAGAAAGACTAGTCTTTGAGCTCATGACAGATGTAAGGTGATTCTTCTCATGAGGATTACAATAGTTATAGTTTTATCAGTTAGCTGTTTGTTTAATCCATCATTTGATTTTTCTAGGAGGAAAACCTTTATTAAATTTAGCACTGTGCATTGACAAATAACTTTGATAACACATCTTTTTTCAGCAATAATGAAATAATGACTTGAGTATTTGAATATAGAGCACAATTTCAAAATTTGCCAATGATATTAAAACACCAGGTTAAAGTCCAACAGGTTTGTTTCGAATCACCAGCTTTCGGGTGAATCTGAGGAAGGAGCAGTGCTCCGAAAGCTAGTGATTCAAAACAAACCTGTTGGACTTTAACCTGGTGTTGTAAGACTTTACTGTGCTCATCCCAGTCCAACGCCGGCATCTCCACATAATGATATTAAATGTAGGGGTATGTGAACATAGAATTTACAGTGCAGAAGTAGGGCATTCGGCCCATCGAGTCTGCACAAGCTCTTGGAAAGAGCACCCTACATAAGTCCACGCCTCCACCCTATCCCTGTAATCCAGTAACCCCAGTAACCTTTTTTTTTTGGACACTAAGGACAATTTATCATGGCCAATCCACCGAACCTGCATATCTTTGGACTGTGGGAGGAAACCAGAGCACCCGGATGAAACCTACGCAGACACAGGAAGAATGTGCAGACCCCGCACAGACAGTGACCCAAACTGGGAATTGAACCTTGCACCTTGGAGCTGTGAAGCAACTGTGTTACCCACTGGGCTACCGTGCTGCCCAGTGAGGATGATGCATATCAACTGCAACAGGACATGAGTAGTCTCGCAGAATGGGCAGACAAGTGGCAAATGAAATTTTCTCGAGAAGTATGAGGTGATGTATTTTGGCAGAAGGATAGAGGAGAGGTGATACAGGCAATGGAACAGTTCAAAAGTATGTTCTGGGACAGAGAGACCTGAGGGTTCATGTACGCCGATCTTTAAAGGTGTCAGGACGTATTGAGATGGCATTTAGCAAAGCATACAGGAATCTATGGCTTCATACATGGAGGCACCGAGCACAAAAGCTATACTGAACCTTTATAAAGCTTTGGTTAAACCCCAGCTGGACTATTATGCCCAGTTCTGGTTACTACGCTTTAGGAAGGATGTGAGGGACTTGAGTGGGTGCAGAGGAGATTTACCAGAATGGTTCCAGAGATGAGGGATGTTAGTTATGAGATTAGGTTGCGGAAGCTGGGGTTGTGCTCCATGAAACAAGGAAGATTGAGCAGAGGTTTGATAGAGGTGAACAAGGTTATGACAGCTTTAGATAAGATGGATAAAGAAAACCTGTTCCCATTCGCTGATGATACCAGGACTTGGGGGACACAGATTTAACACTTTAGGCAAGAGACACAGGGGATATGAGGAAGATGTTTTTTACACAGTTAGTGGTAATGACCCGAAACTCACTAGTGGAAGCATTGACAAATAATTTCAAAAGGAAATCCATAGAATCCCAATAGTGCAGAAGGAGGCCATTCTTCCGGCATGAAGTCTGCACCGACCCTCCGAAAGAGCATTCTACCTCGGCGCACTCCCACGCCACATCCCTATAACACCTCTCACTGATCCAGGTCAATCCACCTAACCTGCACATCTGAAACTGGAGTACCCGGAGGAAACCCACGCACACACAGACGCGGGGAGAACGTGCAAATTCCACACGGACAGTCGCCCCAGGCAGGAATCGAACCTGGGACCCGAGCACTGTGAGGCAGCAGTGCTGACCACTGTGCCCCCACATTTATGAGCACTTGAGGAAATAAGCATGGAGGGCTACAAGGACGGCGGGGAGAGGAAATAAGACTGACTGGAATGCCTAACAGAGAACCAGCAGGGACTCAATGGACTTAATGGCCTCCTACTGTACTGTCTAAAACTCTATGATACTGCACAGACTCGGAGTGTCAGAACCCAACCCAGCCTATTAATATTCAGTTGATCATGCCGTGCTGTAGTAACACTGGAAATGGCAATAAGCAGAGGGAATTAATAGCACGCTGGGAAGTGATTGATGCTAATCAAACCCTGCAGCAGGAGTTTGTAATGTACTCCAAAATTTCCTGATTCTCCACTTCAACACCAATAAAACTCAAGAATAATGATTCTTAAAAAAATATCAGCAAGTTTTTAGGGCATTACCTGTTGTGATACTGTCGCAATCTGTGCTTGCGATGGAGTTAAACCTGTGTTTCAACTGGAATCTTTGTTTTGCACTTTTCCCCTCCCAGAGAATGAACGAATTCTCATTTTTAAAATGTCTCTCACATACTCAGAATATCCCAAAGGCCTCACAGCCACTGACAGACGCTATGCTTGAATTTGCTGCTGTTTTAAAGGTCATGATATTCAACAGCCGCAAGTTACAAAGATCTCAGGTTCAGAAAGCCCCATCTCCCGGATTGTCCCAGGGTTACCCAGGAGTAAAGAACAAAAGAACAAAGGAAAGTACAGCACAGGAACAGGCCCTTCGGCCCTCCAAGCCTGTGCCGACCATGCTGCCGTCTTGTAAAAAACATCTCTTCGAAACTAAAATGTCGGCAGTGAATAAACTGGATTGGCACACCAAATGATGAATAAAATGTATAATCATAGAATTCTTACAGTTCAGAAGGAGGCCATTCAGCCCATCGAGTCTGCCCCGACCCTTAGAAAGAGCATCCTACCTAGGCCCATTTCCCAGCCCTATCCCCATAACCCCACCTAACTTGCACATCTTTTGGATGCTAAGGGGTAATTTTGCATGGCCAATCCACCTAACCCACACATCTTTGGACTGTGAGAAGGAACTGGTGCACCTGGAGGAAACCCACGCAGGCAGGGAGGAAAAGTGCAAACTTCACAGAGAGAGTCACCCAAGGTTGAAATTGAACCCGGGCCCCTGTCGCTGTGAGGCAGCGGTGCTAACCACTGTGCTACCATGCTGCCCATGCAGGTGATCACAAGTGAACCCACTGGGTGCAGGTTAGCCCAGCTGGGTGTAGGTGAGCACAGGTGGGTACAGATGAGAACAGGTAGGTACAGGTGAGCACAGCTGTGTAAAGGTGATCACAGCTGCGTGCAGGTGAGCACAGGTAGGTACAAGTGGGTACAGGTGAGCACAGGTGGGTCCAGGTGAGCATGGTTGGGTACAGGTGAGCACAGGTGAGCACAGCTGGGTTCAGGTGAGAATAGTTGGGTAAAAGTGAGCACAGGTAGGTGTAGGTGAGCATCGGTGGGTGCAGGTTGCTACATGTGAGCGTAGGTGAGCCTCCTTGATGCAGACAGGTAATTGTGGGTGCAGTTGAGTGAATACAGGTCAATCTCGGAGGCCAATGACACTCAGTCAGCTCCTGGGCTTTCTAGCTCTTTCTGTTTGAGTAATGTTGGGTTCTGGTTATATTGTGGACGGGTTCTCCATCCCTCCGCACCCGTTTACTGGTGCGCGTGTCCCCATGTCAGTGGGATCCTTTGCCCTGGCAGCCGGTCAATGGGGATTCCCATTGTGGGCGCCCCCATGTCGTCGGAAAATCCACGGGCATGAGCTGCCGGCGAAATGGAGGGTCCCACCGATGGAGAACCCAGCCCAATATGTTTGTGATTGGAGTCAGTTTCTCTGTTAAACGTGGGGGTGGATTCTCCGCAGCCCTGCGCCATAATTGCATGCGGCGCCGGGGCGGAGAACTCAATTTCACGGCGAAATCGGATCCGGCGCTGGTCTGGCGATTCTTCGGGAACCGAGAATCAGCGTGATCGCGGAGCACGCCACGCGGCTGGAGGCCTTCGGCGTGCGCATGCGCGGACTCAAAACCGGAAGTGTGGGGGCCCGTATCCGCAGCTAAAGCTGCGTGAATTACTCTGGGTCCCTGCTTAGCCCTCTGCAGGGTATTGAATTAGCTGTATTTTCTTTGCAGGAATCTCCAGAGTAAAACTCCGTGGGGACATCGTCCCATTTTGGGAGAATCCACCCCATGGAATTGGGGAGTTTTTGGCAGGTAAGTGGACTTTATGCTAAAAATTACACCAGAGATGGAAGAAATAATGAAACTTTTGGGTTGATGGGTCAATGTTAAGAGAACCTCCCATTCTCTGCATGCAAACACAAAAACATTGAGTAGCTGATCAAATAGTCAGACAAACTGTGTATAACATTATTTCCATTTCAAGCACAGCTCTGACTATTCTCCAGGTTCCTGCAAACCCATTCATTCATCACCTGTTTGCTTCCAATTCTCCAATCAATGGGCTTTATCTGACACTTGAACTAAAAACAAACAATGACAAGAATGAAAGGTAATAGCAGGTGCGCAGGGACATTGTGAGGTCACTCTCTGTTACTCCCTGACAACTAGAACACGTTTGAACTAACCTTTGCATTGGAAAACTGATTGGAACACGGAAAACATTGGGAGACCCACTAAGGTTGGAGACAGTAGAATAGAACAGTACAGCACAGAACAGGCCCTTCGGCCCTCGATGTTGTGCCGAGCAATGATCACTCTACTCAAACCCATGTAGCCACCCTATACCCTTAACCCAACAACCACCCCCTTAACCTTACTTCCTCGGACACTACGGGCAATTTAGCATGGCCAATCCACCTAACCCGCACATCTTTGGACTGTGGGAGGAAACCGGAGCACCCGGAGGAAACCCACGCACACACGTGGAGGACGTGCAGACTCCGCACAGACAGTGACCCAGCCGGGAATCGAACCTGGGACCCTGGAACTGTGAAGCATTTATGCTAACCACCATGCTACCGTGCTGCCCTAGTGTATGGGGACATGATGTGACTGTGCAGTCTACTGCCTGAGGTGCTGCGTACCTTATGAGTTTCAGTATATATTCCTCACTCGCTGCTTTATGTTGTTGCCCATTGTGATGGAGGTCTGGTGAGGGTGGAGGGGGGGGGGGGGGGGGGGGGTATTTAATACTGGCGCCTCATTGGTGGGGAATGCACAAATTTACCGTCATAGGCAGGTTGAGAATGAATCTGGGGGGGGGGGAGATAGTTTGAGGTGAGATTTGCGGAAAGTGGTAAGATGCTGAGCCGGTCCATTTGTAAAGATCGCTTCATCAAATTAAATCTTGAGTAGGGTGTTCTTTCCAGGAGCCGGTGCAGACTCGATGGGCCGAATGGCCTCCTTCTGCACTGTAAATTCTATGTAAAATCTATTGATGATCACCTGCGTCCTGGATCGCTCAACCTTTTCTCCTTTAGTTTTCTCTCCTTCTTTTGTTCTGACAACTGTTAGGGACAGGAGATGGGGTTAATTTAAACACCTTTGGCTCATCCTCTCACTTCCCATCCATAAACAGAAAGCTGTTTTGGATTTCCCCCTTTATAAATGGTGGCATATTTTCCTCAACCCTTAAATCTGCAGTATTCCAATTCTCTACGACTGACTTGCATAGCAAACTCCGGGTAAGATAAAATAAGAGGGTTGCTTTATTTTCGTACACACACAAAATGAGGGAAAGGGGGTTTGCAACATCTGCCACTTTTGCACATACGTTAAACGTAAGGGAAAGAAAGGGGTTCAGGGCAACACCACAATAAAACTACGAATTATGGTTTTACTTGGGTCCAGAGTCCAGAATTAAGCGTCCAATAGCATATCCCATCAGAGGGTAGTTGTTTGACCATCGCAGGTGATCTGTCTTTTCCGAAGTGAGGATCTCCATGATGATAGGAGACACCCAGAGTTGAATTTGTCTTGAAGGCACAAGTTCCAATGTTGCTCTAGTTCACAGTGTGAGATGAGGGACAGATTTAGTCCGTTGCTACCTGCTCAGTGGTAAAATGCTAGATAGAGGTAGGCTGCTTGCCTGGATTGCTGTTTCTACTTTATAGATCAAACAGTGATTGACACTGGTTATTAATAAAAGGAACTTAGACAGCTTAAGTCTCAGTCATGTGACAGGGTGGCCTCAGGTTTACTCATGAGGGCCCTGGTTGAAACTCATTGGCCGGGATTCTCCGACCCATGAGAATCGCGCCACGCTGCCCCGACGCCGGCTCGCCGATTCTCCAGCGCTAATTTTCGGGCACTCGAAATCACCCTCTGGTGATTCTCCAGGCCTCGACGGGCCGAGTGCCAATCACGTTCGGCCGAGACCAGCCGGCGTGGGTCATGTATGGTCCCACCCGGCGGGACCTGGAAGGTGTGTCTGCGGGGGCCACCCTGGAGGAGGAGCGGGGGGATCCGACCCCGCGGGGGGCCTCGCCCGCGATCGGGGCCTACAAATCAGCGGGCGGGCTGGTTCCGTGGGGGCCTATGTTCCTCTGCGCCGGGACCCTGTAGGGCTCCACCATATTGCCCGGGTGCCGGCACGGAGACGGGAACCCACGCGCATGCGTGGAATCACGCCGGCCGTGGCGCGCAACAGCTTCATATAACGCCAGATCACAGATTCTGTCACCTCAGAAATCCCATTACCTCTGCCTCTTCCTCATCGGTAATCAGTACCTGAAGAGCATCATAATGATAATAATCTTTATTGTCACAAATAGGCTTACATTAACACTGCAATGCAGTTACTGTGAAAAGCCCCTAGTCGCCACATTCCAGCACCTGTTCGGGTACACAGAGGTAGAATTCAGAATGTCCAAATTACCTAACAGCACGTCTTTTGGGAGGAAACCAGAGCACCCAGAGGAAACCCACACAGACACGGAGAAAACGTGCAGACTCCACATCATCTGCAGGTGTGGGCTCTGCTCCTGTGTGTATGCTGATGGAACGCATCACATCTCTGAATCCCTCCACTGACTTTCCGTTTGACCGACATCCAATGTCAGATGAATCTAAACTTCCTTCAGCTCAACCTCAGGAAACCTTAGCTGTTACTTCACAACTCCATGACCTCCCTTTCGTCAGGAAATATTTGCACATGCCACAGTACAGGCAGCAGTGCACTTTGAATCTCTGGTGCTGGTGTTTCAAAAAATAAATGTTTCACAATCAAACGATATGACTCAAACCATAGCAGGGTGGTGGTGGAGGGGGAGGCTTAGAGGGGGAAGTGGCATCTCAGGCATAAATCCTGAATGGGACTTGCCACTGTCCAGTTCATTGCCTGAATGGCCTTCCTGAAAACTGGCGAGGTTGGACTCCCACCATTTCTCCGGACAGTGGGCAAGGCCACATCAGGTCCATTATATCCAGCACACTGCTTCTCTGAGACGGCACACCAACTTTGCAAGGAAGCATTCTGCTTACGTGAAACAAGATTTTAAATAAAATTAGATGGTTGATTGGACAATGAAGAAGAACAGTTAGGAGCAGTTCAGAGATCGCAGCTAATGGTGATGCAAAGTTTAATCCTTACACTCAGATGAGTTTGCTCAATGGTGCAAAATTATTCTGAACATAGGAATATATGAATTAGGAGCTGAAATAGGCCATTCAGCCCATCGAGCCTCTTCTGCCATTCAAGAAGATCATGGCAGGGCGGCATGTGATGCAGTGGTTAGCACTGGGACTGCGGCACCGAGGACCTGGGTTCGAATCCCGGCCCTGGGTCACTGACCTTGTGGAGTTTGCCCATTCTCCCCATGTCTGCGTGGGTTTCACCCCCACAACCCAAAGATGTGCAGGTTAGGTGGATTGGCCACTCTAAATTGCCCCTTAATTGGAGAAAAAATAATTGGGCGTTCTAAATTTATAAAAAAATAAAATAAAATCATGGCTGGTCAGTTTAATGATTCAAGTTCTACATTCCCATCTACCCCCGATAACCTTTGATTTCCTGACCTAACAAGAATCTATCTACATCCTCCTTAAAAATATTCAATGACCCCCTCCTCCACTGCCTTGTGAGGCAGGGAGTTCCAAAGTCACACAACCTTCTGAGAGAAAATAATTCTCCTATTCTCTGTTCTAACAGGGCCCCTAATTTTAAAAGTGCCCCCTGATTCTGGACTCACACAAAAGAAGAAACACTCTATTGTCATGTGAGAGTACCTTTAAGAAATGGGTGTTTAAGAAATGTACCTTTAAGAAATGGGGGTTTACTACTGCAGTGATGTCGGAGAGTGGGTGGAGCTGGATTGTCTGTCAGCTTTTTACTTTCGTTTTTGAGCAGGCTGCAGGGTGTGTTTTAGTTTCGTTTTCAGATCTGGATAGCTGCAGTCACAGCCAGAAGGTGTATGAATCTCTCTCTGTAATCTAAAGACCGTAAATCGATCCTGGTGATTTAAAACTAATAACAATAATGACTTTAAACTGATGTGCTTCTGATAAAGGTTTTGTTTTTAAGTTGTATGGATGTTAAAAAGGAAAGCTTAAAGGTTTACTTAGTGTTGTATTGTTTGGGGGTTGTATTTGAATTAATGTTTGCTAAAATGTTCACTATGTTTTGAAAAGGTTAACTTGAGTTCATAGAATAAACATTGTTTTGCTTTAAAAAATACTTCTCCGTTTCTGCTGTGCCACACCTGTAGAGTGGGCCGTGTGCTCCCCATAACCACAATCTATTAAAAGTTGTGGCTCAGGTGAACTCCATGATACACTTTGGAGTTCTCTAAACCCTGGCCCATAACACTTTCCACATCCACCTTGTCGAGACCATTCAGGATCTTTTATACTTCAATCAATCACCCCTCACTCTTCTAAACTCCAGTGGAAACAAGCCCAGACTGTCCAGCCTTACCTCACAACAGAACACATGTATTTCAGCTATCAATCTAGCAAACCTCTGAACCGCCTCTCACTATTTACATCCTTCCTTAAAAAAGAAGACCAGTGCTGCACACAATATTCGAGCTGCTGTCTCACCAATGTCCTGTATCACTGATGCATAAGATCCTTATTTTAATGTTCAATTCCTTCATAATAAAGGGTAGCATTCCATTAGTATTCCTAATTCTGAATTCTCCGGGGCAGCATGGTGGCGCAGTGGTTAGCACTGCTGCCTCACGGCGTCGAGGTCCCAGGTTCGATCCCGGCTCTGGGTCACTGTCCGTGTGGAGTTTGCACATTCTCCCCGTGTCTGCGTGGGTTTCACCCCCACAACCCAAAGATGTGCAGGGTAGGTAGATTGGCCACGCTAAATTGCCCCCTAATTGGAAAAAAATAATTGGGTACTCTAAATTTATTTATTTTTAATTCTGAATTCTCAGCCTGTGTACCCGAACAGGGGCCAGAATGTGGTGGCTAGGGGCTTTTCACGATAACTTAATTGCAGTGTTAATGTAAGCCTACTTGTAATAACAAAGATTATTATTATTATTACTTGCAGGACCTGCATGATAACTATTTGTGACTCAAACTGGAACACCGAGATCATTCTGCATCTCAGAATGCTGCAGCTGTGCTCCATTTAAGTAATACTCTGCTTTTTTATTCTTCCTACCAAAGTGAACGACTTCACTTTTTCCCACATTATACTCCATTTGCCAGATTTGTGCCCATTCATTCAAACTTTCTATGTTTGTCTACACCTCCTTAAGAACAAAGAACAAAGAAAAGTACAGCACAGGAATAGGCCCTTCGGCCCTCCAAGCCCGTGCCGGCCATGCTGCCCATCTAAACTAAAATCCTCTACACTTCCGGGGTCCGTATCCCTCTATTCCCATCCTATTCATCAAGATGTCCCTTAAACGTCACTATCATGCCTGATTCCACCACCTCCTCCGGCAGCGAGTTCCAGGCATCCACTATTCTCTGTGTAAAAAACTTGCCTCTTACATCTCCTCTAAAGCTTGCCCCTCACACCTTAAACCTATGCCCGCTAGTTATTGAACCCTCTACCCTGGGAAAAAGTCTCTGACTATCCACTCTGTCTATGCCCCTCATATCAGGTCGCCCTCAACCTCCTTCATTCCGTGAGAACAAACCAAGTTTATTCAACCTCTCCTCATAGCTAATGGCCTCCATACCAGGCAGCATCCTGGTAAATCTCTTCTGCACCCTCTCCAAAGCCTCCACATCCTTCTGGTAGTGTGGCGACCAGAATGGAACACGTGTGTGGCCAAGTATGGCCGAAGTAAGGTTCTACACAGCTGCAACATGACTTGCCAATTTTTATACTCATTGCCCTGGCCAATGAACGCAAGCATGCCGTATGCCTTCTTGACTACCTTCTCCACCTGAGTTGCCCCTTTCAGTGACCCGTGGACATGTACACCAAGATCTCTCTGACTGTCAATACTCTTGAGGTTTCTACCATTCACTGTATATTCCCTACCTGTATTAGACCTTCCAAAATGCATTACCTCACATTTGTCCGGATTAAACTCCATCTGCCATCTCGCCGCCCAAGTCTCCAAATTATCTAAATCCTGCTGTATCCTCTGACAGTCCTCATCGCTATCCGCAATTCCACCAACCTTTGTGTCGTCCGCAAACTTACTAATCAGACCAGTTACATTTTCCTCCAAATCATTTATATATACTACGAACAGCAAAGATCCCAGCACTGATCCCTGCGGAACACCACGAGTCACAGCCCTCCAATCGGAAAAGCACCCTTCCATTGCTACTCTCTGCCTTCCTAGCCAGTTCTGTATCCATCTTTTCAGCTCACCTCTGATCCTGTGTGACTTCACCTTTTGTACGAGTCTGCCATGAGGGACCCTGTCAAAGGCCTTACTGAAGTCCATATAAACAACATCCACTGTCCTACCTGCATTAATCTTCTTTGTGACCTCCTTGAAAAACTCTATCAAGTTAGTGATGGCCTTATGTCTTCTTCACAACATACTTTCCTATCTTTTCTGTCGTCTGCAAATTTAACTACCATGCGTTCACTCCCCTCATCAGAGTCATTGATTTAAATAGTAAAAAGTTGAGGCCCCAGCACAGACCCCTATGGGACCCCGCATATCACATCCTGCCTATCAGAAAAAGACCCATTTCTGCTTACTCTTTACTTTCTGCCAACCAGCCAATTTTCAATCCAGGCTAGTATGTTACCCCTACACCATGAACTTTCACTGTCCCCAATAACCTTTCATTTGGCACCCTATTTAATGTCGTCAGGAAATCCAATTATAGCACATCTACAGGATCCCCTTTATCCACTGTGTATGGTACTCCTTCAAAGAATATCAATAAATTGTCGAAACATGATTTCCTTTCACAAGAGCATGTTGATTTGTCCCGAATACTTTGAGATTTTCTAATCATCCAGCTATAACCGCCTTAATAATTGATTCTAACATCTTCCCCACCACAAACGGCAAGCTAACTGGCATTTAGTTTCCTGTTTTTGACCCCTTATTTCTTGAATAAAGGGGTTTATATTTACTACTTTCCAGTCAGTTGGAACCTTTCCAGAATCCAGGGAATTGTGGATAATTAACACAAATGTATCCTCAACTAATTTGCCACCTCCTTTAAGACCCGAGCATAATGCCTCTCACAACTCAAAGACTTGTCAGCTGCATCTTCATCAGTTTGCTCAGAACAGATTCCCTAGTGATTGCAATTTCACCAATTTACACTCTCTGTTTCACCTCCTGATGTGCAGCTATTACTGGAATGGATTTTGTATCTTCCAGATTGAAGGTTATTATTAAAACTATTGAAGATCTGGAATGAGGAGGACCAGTTCAGAGGGAGCGCTGCCCTGCCAGAGAGTCAGTAATGAGAGAGAGCTGCACTGTCAGAGAGTCAGTACTGAGGGAGCGCTGCACTGTCAGAGGGTCAGTATGGAGGGACTGCTGCACTGTCAGAGGGTCAGTGCTGAGGGAACGCTGCACTGTCAGAGGGTCAGTACTGAGGGAGCACCGCACTGTCAGAGAGTCAGTATTGAGGGAGTGCTGCACTGTCAGAGGGTCAGTACTGAGGGAGCACCGCACTGTCAGAGAGTCAGTACTGAGGGAGTGCTGCACTTTCAGAGGGTCAGTACTGAGGGAGCACCACACTGTCAGAGGGTCAATACTGAGGGACTGCTGCCCTGCCAGAGAGTCAGTAATGAGAGAGAGCTGCACTGTCAGAGGGTCAGTAGTGAGGGAGTGCAGCACTGTCAGAGGGTCAGTACTGAGGGACTGCTGCACTGTCAGAGGGTCAGTAGTGAGGGACTGCTGCACTGTCAGAGGGTCAGTACTGAGGGACTGCTGCACTGTCAGAGGGTCAGTAGTGAGGGACTGCTGCACTGACAGAGGGTCAGTACTGAGGGAGTGCTGCACTGTCAGAGGGTCAGTATTGAGGGACTGCTGCACTGTCAGAGGGTCAGTAGTGAGGGACTGCTGCACTGTCAGAGGGTCAGTACTGAGGGAGTGCTGCACTGTCAGAGGGTCAGTACTGAGGGAGTGCTGTACTGTCAGAGGGTCAGTAGTGAGGGACTGCTGCACTGTCAGAAGGTCAGTACTGAGGGAGCACTGCACTGTCGGAGGGTCAGTACTGAGGGAGTGCTGCACTGTTAGAGGGTCAGTAGTGAGGAACTGCTGCACTGTCAGAGGGTCAGTACTGAGGGAGTGCTGCACTGTCAGAGGGTCAGCACTGAGGGACTGCTGCACTGTTAGAGGGTCAGTAGTGAGGAACTGCTGCACTGTCAGAGGGTCAGTAGTGAGGGACTGCTGCACTGTCAGAGGGTCAGTATGGAGGGAGTGCTGTACTGTCAGAGGGTCAGTACTGAGGGAATGCTGCACTGTCAGAGGGTCAGTACTGAGGGAGTGCTGCACTGTCAGAGGGTCAGTACTGAGGGAGCGCTGCACTGTCACAGGGTCAGTACTGAGGAAGTGCTGCACTGTCAGAGGGTCAGTAGTGAGGGACTGCTGCACTGTCAGAGGGTCAGTACTGTGGGAATGCTGCACTGTCAGAGGGCCAGTACTGAGGGACTGCTGCACTGTCAGAGGGTCAGTACTGAGGGAGTACCGCACTGTCAGAGGGTCAGTACTGAGGGAGTGCTGCACTGTTAGAGGGTCAGTAGTGAGGAACTGCTGCACTGTCAGAGGGTCAGTACTGAGGGAGCGCTGCACTGTCAGAGGGTCAGTACTGAGGAAGTGCTGCACTGTCAGAGGGTCAGTAGTGAGGGACTGCTGCACTGTCAGAGGGCCAGTACTGAGGGACTGCTGCACTGTCAGAGGGTCAGTACTGTTGGAGTGCTGTACTGTCAGAGGGTCAGTACTGAGGGAGCACCGCACTGTCATGAGGGTCAGTACTGTTGGAGTGCTGCACTGACAGAGGATCAGTACTGAGGGAGCCCTACCCTGTCGGAGGGGCAGTACAGAGGGCGTGCTGCACTGTCAGAAGATCAGTACTGAGGGAGCGCTGCACTGTCAGAGGGGAGGTTCTGAGGGAGCGGTGATTGTCAGAGGGGAGGTTCTGAGGGAGTGCTGATTGTCAGAGGGTCAGTGCTGAAGGAATGCTGCACTGTCAGAGAGTCATTACCAACGGAGTGCTGCACTGTCAGAGGGCCAGTACTGAGGGAGCGCTGCACTGTCAGAGGGCCAGTACTGAGGGAGTGCTGCACTGTTGGAGGGTCATTACCAATGGAAATGCTTCATTGTCAGAGGGTCAGTGCTGAGGGAGTGCTGCACTGTCAGAGGGTCAGTACTGAATGAGTGCTGCACTGTTAGAGGGTCAGTACTGAGGGACTGCTGCACTGTCAGATGGTCAGTACTGATGGTGTGCTGCACTGTCGGAGGGTCAGTACTGAGGGAGTGCTGCACTGTCAGAGGGTCAGTACTGAGGGAGTGCTGCACTGTCAGAGGGTCAGTACTGAGGGAGTGCTGCACTGTCAGAGTGTCAGTACTGAGGCAGCGCTGCACTGTCGAAGGGTCATTACCAAGGGAATGCTGCACTGTCAGAGGGTCAGTGCTGAGGGAATGCTGCACTGTCAGAGGGTCAGTACTGAGGGAATGCTGCACTGTCAGAGGGTCAGTACTGAGGGAATGCTGCACTGTCAGAGGGTCAGTGCTGAGGGAATGCTGCATTGTCAGAGGGTCAGTACTGATGGTGTGCTGCACTGTCGGAAGTTTGGTAGCAAGAATGCAGGGCACTGTCAGAGGGACGTTCCTGAGTAACCTTTACTGTGGGAGGTGCCATCTTTCTGATGAGATGTTAAACTGAGGCCCTTTTGGTATGCCAGTGGATGCAAAAGATTCCCATAGTCACGGTTTTGGAAAAGAGCTGGGTAGTTTTACTGGGCTGCTTTGCGTTCCGAGTCAGTTCTGCAATGCTCTCGGGTTAGATACCACAACACGCAGAACCTCCCGTGTGTTCTACCATCGACCCGACAGGAACACATTGTCCATTTAATGGGTCCTTGGTCTTCAGGTCAAACCTCCTTAATTGCTTTAACTTGCTCGAAAACCCAAGTCAAAGGCTAAGGATCAGGTATATGAACAAGGCCCAGAGTGAAAATCGAGGAGAGAAAATGACCTAAATGGTGACAAACCTGGAGTCCTGGAAGAGGAGAGGAAGATTGAGAGGGAGGATGGAAGGAGGGGAAGTGCGAGAGAGGAGAGGAGAACCGAGCGAGGTTGACGTTTCAGAGCTTTGAGATCTGGGAGAAGGCGTTACCGTGGAGACAGTGAATGGGGACCTCCATTCTCTGGGAAGATGGCACTGAACAGGTGATGTCAGCCTTCATTCAGCTGAACTGTCAGATTGTTTGCACATTTTTCAGATGCAAGTGAGAGGCTTGTGACATGAGGCAGAATCTCAAGATTAGACCTGCTGGATGCATTCAATACATCATTATCGCAATTCCATCAAAATGCCGTTAGGATCACCAATGGAACACTTGAATCACTTCCCAGCGGCAGCTTTGATAGAACTCATTCCTCTGTCACTTCTTCAATCATTGCAGATATTGCGAGGTCAGTGTATATTTTATGCCGAGGAATGTCTGATAACATTAATACAATTTCACAAAACTCTCAACGCCTCTGTTTTTTTACACTGATTTAAAAATAAACCCTGTGACTGAGTATTCATGTTAACTGATATTTACCACTGTTGATTTTATTCCAGTTCTGTCTGGATTTTAAAATTCACCTCAGCCCTGCTGCTTGTTTACATTCAGGAATGTAAATGGTCAATATTTACAGGCGGGTATATTAATCCCCTGTGCTTCAGTCTGAAACACTCCCTCAGTCCCGCCAGCAGGAGCTGAGTGTCTGAATAGATTAGAGCTAGTACTCAGCTGGGTTCAACCAACCACATTGCCAGGAGCCGACGTGTGTTTGTTTCAGATAACGAGCTGTCCGTCATCATGGAAGCAGCTCGCTCGTGTCTCCTGGTGATTGGCTCCCAATGTCATGTAAATTAGGCAAACTCAGACCTGATGTTTATACTAATGAGGGTGGAGTTGGTTTATTGTGTCTGACGCCGTGTGGAGTCACAGGTCTGCAGGCACAAAGAAGAACAGAAGCAGAGAGGCAGGAGCAAAGGGAGAAATGAACAGAGAATAAAATAGGGGCAAGGGAGGCAAGAACACAATCATAGCCAGTTTGAATATTACAGCAGAGAAGGAGGCCATTCAGCTTATCATGTCTGCTAGCTCTCTGGAAGAGAAACTCAGCTTGCTGCACTACCCTGTAGCCCAGAAGATCTTCTATTTTCAGATAATGATCCGATTCACTTTTAAAAGCCACAGTTGACGCTACCTCCACCATACTCTCAGACGGCCATGCAATTCAGATCCTCACCACTCACTGTGTGAAAACGTTTATCCCCATAAACTGGCATGCTTCTGATTCTTTGCTATTGACCTTAAATCTGCTCCCTCGTTCAACACGCTTCCACCAATAGGAGCAGTTACTCGATCAAAGAGCAAAGAACAAAGAAAAGTACAGCACAGGAACAGGTCCTTCAACCTTCCAAGCCTATGCCGATTATGTGCCCTAACCAAGGTCCATATCTCTCTATTTCCTCCCGATTCATGTGTCCATCCAGATGCCTCTTAAATGTTGTTAATGCGCTTGCTTCCAACACATCCTCTGGCAGCGCATTCCAGGCACCTGTGGTGATGTGCATCACTGTAAATACACAAGGGGTTAATGTAAATACATGTAGACTAGCTAGACACTAGAGGGAGCACCAGAGACATCACACACACACACTCAACCAATACATCAGTTAGATAGGACATAACCAATGGGCATTCACGATACACACAGAGGTGACACGACCACAGGAGGGCATTACACCAACCCATTAAAAAGGACACCACACACATGATCTGCCTCTTTCCAGTGGAGACAGTCAGTGAGTAGAGACACAGGGTTGATTTGATATCACTCCCACCACATGGATTGTAGCAGCCTGGTTAGTCAGTCTGAGTAGCTATAGTAGGATTAACAGTAGTGTCGAACCCAAGTTATAGAAGTGTATATAGTTTAATAAACGTGTTGAAGTTATCTCCACGTCTGATCCTTCCTTTGTCAAGTGCACCAAAAGGAAGCCGCTTATGCTACACTGAGAGCATAACAAGACAGCACCCACCACTCTCTGCATGAAAAACATCTCCCTTAAACTTTCCCCCTTTCAACTTGAACCTGTGCCTCCATGTAATTGACACTTCCACCCTTGGAAAAAGCCTCTGACTATCCATCTTGTCTATGCCTCTCATAATTTTGTAGACCACTATCAGGTCTCCCCTGAACCGCCGTCTTTCCAGTGAAAACAATCCTAATTTTTTCAACCTCTCCTCATAGCCAACACCCTTGAGACCAGGCAACATTCTGGTGAACCTTCTTTGCTCTCTCTACAAAGCTTCCATGTCCATCTGATAATATGTGACTAGAACTGCACGCAATTCTCCAAATGCGGCCTAACCAAGGTTTTATACAGCTGCAACATGGTTTCCCAACTCCTGTACTCAATGCTCTGGCCTATGAAGGCAAGCATGCCAGATGGCTTCTTCCTCACCTTGGCCACCTGTGTGCTACTTTTAGAGAACTGTGGACCTGCACACCCAGATCCCTCTGTATGTTAATGTTCCTAAGGGTCCTGAATTTACAGCATAATTCATACCTAGATTTGATCCTCCAAAATACATCACCTTGTATTTGTCCACCTGCCATTTCTGTTCACAAGTCTCCAATCTATTTATATCCATTTGATTCTGTTCAAAGACCTCATGATTTAGAACACCTCCATCAAATCTCTTCTCAAACCCAATAACTGGTGACCTAAAGAGTGCACATACAGTAGTCTGACAATATCGCTATTATTTCATAGTTCTAACCAAATACATTCTGTCCTTGACCCCTTAGTCTAGCAGATACTTTCTTTCCTGCACTGTAATGTTTTCCTTAATTAATCTTGCCACTGCTCATCCTTTCTTTCCTTCCCTATCTTTCTTGAACACATTTTGCAGCCCCAAAAGTGAGGAATTCTCCCCTTTCTAGGAGGCTAGGTTGCCGCCGGAGGAGTCCCCGCATGATTTCGCAGATGCGCGGAACAGCCAGCATATTTCCACGCATGCGCGGGGTTCCTTTCTCCGCGCCGACTCTCGGGCAATTTGGCAGAGCCCTACAGGGGCCCGGCGCGGAGTAAAGTAGGACCCCACGGAACCAGCCCGCCCACCGATCGGTAGGCCCCGATCGCGGGCCAGGCCACCGTGGTGGCCCCCCTGGGGTCGGATCCCCCCGCCCCCCTCCACGACGGCCCCCGCACACTCACCTTCCAGGTCCCGCCGTGTGGGAGGTGAGTAATCCACGCTGGTGGGACCCGGCCCCTCCGTCGGCCACTTGGGTGCCGGAGAATCACCGGGGGGGCCGCTGTCAATGGCCCCCCAACTGGTGCGGCGGGAATCCCATGGGCGCCCAAAAAATGGCGCCGGAGAATAGGGAAGCCGGCATCGGGGCAGCGGGATTCATGCCTCCCCCCGGGGATTCTCCAACCCGCCGCAGGGCCGGAGAATCCCGGCCATTGTATCCAGGAATATTTAGTCCTGTCCTTTTATGAGCCACGTCTCAATTATCACCACAACATATTCCCACATGGCCATCTGTGCCTGCAACTGACCAAGCTTATTTACCACACATCTTGTGTTCATATACATGTACAGTCAACCTAATTTAGACCTTTTTGCAATCCCTCTTACTCTGACTCCACATTTTGCAACAAGATCTGGATAACTTTCAGGCTGTTGCTTCACAGCGCCAGTCTCCCAGGTTCGATTCCTGGCTTGGATCACTGTTTGTGCAGAATCTGCACGTTCGCCCCGTGTCTGCGTGGGTTTCCTCCGGGTCCTCCGGTTTCCTCACACAAGTCCCGAAAGACGTGCTTGTTAGGTGAATTGGATATTGTGAATACTCCCTCAGTGTACCTGATCAGGCGTTGTGATGGGGTAACTTCATTGCAGAGTTAATGCAAGCCTACTTGTGACACTAATAAAGAGTATTATTATTAAATAACATTTATATTAGACAAGTGCCTGACAATGACCATTGCCAACTAGAGAGAATCTAACCTCCCCCCCCCCCCCTCGTGGTGCTATCATGTTTGTGTTGCAATACGCCGGCTGACCAGTAGGAGTCTCATTAGTATAGAAATGAATGTTCGTGTCAGGTGACGTCAGACCGACTGGAGAGCTGGAAGAGAGAGATTGCCTGCTCATGTTAATACTATTATTCATCTGTTGTTTTGTATATTGTTGACCAACGGTTAATGTTAATATATGTTTAATAGCTTTAGCTACAAGTGTTCTTGTAATATAAATCAGGCGATCCAACAAGAACATTACATGGTACCAGGTTGGATGGTATTACACACTGAGAAAAAAAACTCTCAGCCTGCCATGAGGTCCACAGAGATTTGAAGATTTTGCAGACTGCAAGAATTAACAACATGGAGTCGTTGAAGCCACCAATGAGTCTCAGATTTCATAGTAATGGGGAAAAACAACAATTTAATCTGTTTCTTACTGCAGTATATTTAGGAGATCAATCAGATTCACGTAAGGTAGCAATGCTCCTAACAGCGGTAGACCCTGAAGCAAGTGTTGTGTTTAATACGTTTAAATTACCAAATGATGAAGATAGTAATAATTCAAAGGATTTGATGTACATTGCAGCCCCAGAAAAAATGAAATTTATGAACGCTATGTGTTTAGATCATGTTTACTGAAGACAGAAGAGTCCAAACATAATTTCATCACTAAAAGCTGAAACCTGTACGTTTTCTGCGGTGGAATCTCCCTGATTCGGGACCAAATTGTGTTTGGTGTGAATGAAAATAAGCTGAGGGAACGGTTGCTGAGGGATACGGAGCTGGTCTTTGGAAGAAACAGTTAAGATTTATCAGGCTCACGAGCTAGCAGCACAGAATTCTAAAATGTTTCTCAGTAATGGAGGCGTCTTCTTGGAGGACAGCACTCCGGTTTACCACCTCCCTTTTTCCAAAAAGGTGGTAAACTTCCAAAAAAAGGCAGGAAAGTTCTTGCAGTTCCTCCTACACCAAAAAAAACAGGTTAAAGATCAGGAAGGTATTTCTGGATAAAAGATGTGGTCAAAGGCACAAATCAAGGCAGTGTCCAGCATTTGGAAAGTTTTGTTCCAGATGCGAAGAAAAATATCACTTTGCTCTGAATTGTCACTCTGAGCTCAACCACAGATCAGTCAGCACAGTGGAAGACACAGTCTCCGGTGATGAAACATCATTGTTTGTTGGAGTAATAACTGAAAAGAATAATTTTTTGGAGACATCAAAAAATTCTCCAGCGCTTAGAAAAATGCAAACTGATGTTCCATTTAAAATAAATGTAGTTGAGAAGGACAAATCGCATGCTACCAGGTGAAGTGAACGGCACAGTGGATCAATTAACATTAGACACTGGGGCCAAAGCCAATTTAATCAGCATGACTGATTTAAAAAATCTAAAAATTCAGCTGATTAGAAGAAATCACAAAATATCTCTGAGAGATTGCAATAGTTCAAGCATTAAATGTTATGGTGCTTGTGACCTGAGTGTAGTGGTGAAGAACACAGTAAATTCCATCCCATTCTGTGTTGTATCCGAGGGCTTGGATTCATTATTCGGTGATCAGACCTATGAAGAATAAGGGGCGGAATTCTCCGCAAGGCCCGACGCCATCGTGAAACCTGGAGAGGTTCACGATGGCGTCGGAAGCCTCTTCCGGCCCCCTATTCTCCCCTACCCGGGGGGATAGGCGGGCCGTACCGGGAAACTTGGCAGCCGGGCCTTGTCCCTGGATTCAAGGCCCGGCGTGCCACGAATGATGCCGCGGCAGTGCCTAATGACATCAGCTGCGCATGCGCGAGTTGGACAGCTCAAACCCGCCCATGCGCGGTTGCCGTCTTTCCCCTCAGCCACCCCGCAAGACGTGGTGGCTTGATCTTGCGGGGCGGCGGAGGGGAAAGAGTGCATCCCCTTGAGACGCCGGCCCGACGATCGGTGGGCACCAATCGCGGGCCAGTCCCCTCCCGATCACGGTCGCGGTGCTCGATCTCCGATCCGCCCCCCCAGGTCCCACACTTACCTGGCGTGCCATGTTCACGACGGCAGCACGTGTGGTTGCCGCCGTCGTGAACAGGTCAGGAACGGCAGGCCGCTCGGCCCATCCGGGTCCGGGAATTGCGGGCCGCCGTGAAAAACGGCGGCCCGCGTTTCTCCGAGCGGTGTGTCGGAAAACCGGACACGCCATTTTCAGGAGGGGGGAGAATAGCGGGAGGTGCGGGAGCAGACCACCCGCTATTCTCCCACCCATCGTGATTGCGGAGAATCGCGGCCATGGTCTAGTGCAATTGGTATATAGCATCCACAACGGATTGGATCAAGACTCCAACGATTCTGAGAACATTGTCAGAAAGTTTAGCGATGTGTTTGCAAGTTTTGGTATGCTATCATTCGCAGACGAGATACAATGTAAAGAAGATGGATTATCTATTCTAAAGCACCAATGCAAAAGTAGTGAAATTGCTGAAGGTGCAGATCTGCATGGCAATCTTATTTCCACACTACGACCATTATCAGATATGAAACCAAAAGTTATCAAGAAGATGGATGACCCTACCAATGGGTTAAATTTAATGGTATATGTGAAATAAAAATGATGCTGCTTGTAAAGGCATGGATCTCAAAGATTTTAATGAAAAAAGTGTACATATTGGAAAGTAATCATTACAGAAAGCAATGGACAGCCAATCTGATCCATATCTCGCAAAATCACATTACAAAGCATTTCCATTGTCACAAGATAGATCGTGTTGATACCTTGGATTTTCCTCGGTAACAGCATTCTGGATGTACCTACACTCATGGATTGCAGCAGTTCAAGAAGGAAGCTCACCACCACGTTCTGAAGGGCACTTAGGGATGGGCAATAAATGCTAGCCTCGTCAACAAAACCCACACCTCATGAAACAATTTTCAAAAATTAGCTTATTATTTTTGACTTCAGTGCCATCTGTCTCTCCCAAATTTTTGTGCATAATTTTTCCTTTGTAATCTGCCCTACTGATTCCAATCCACCAAGCAAGTTAGTTTAAATCTTCCATAATACCACAGCACACCGCTCACAAGGACATTGGCCAGAGCTTTCCAGTCACCTTTGTGATGGGCTTCATGGTGAGCGGTGTGGAAATTTCGGACTCAAAACGGATGACACTAGAATCTGACTTGGGCTGTTCACTGTGTGTCTCGGGTGTTGAGTTGGGCTGTTCACTGTGTGTCTCGGGTGTTGAGTCGGGCTGTTCATTGTGTGTCTCGGGTGTTGAGTTGGGTTGTTCACTGTGTGTCTCGGGTGTTGAGTTGGGCTGTTCACTGTGTGTCTCGGGTGTTGAGTCGGGCTGTTCATTGTGTGTCTCGGGTGTTGAGTTGGGTTGTTCACTGTGTCTGTCTCGGGTGTTGAGTTGGGCTGTTCACTGTGTGTCTCGAGTGTTGTTGGGCTGTTCACTGTGTGTCTGGGGTGCTGGGTTGGGCTGCTCACTGTGTGTCTCGGGTGTTGAGTTGGGCTGCTCACTGTGTGTTTCGGGTGTTGAGTTGGGCTGTTCACTGTGTGTCTCGAGTGTTGAGTTGGGCTGTTCACTGTGTGTCTCGAGTGTTGTTGGGCTGTTCACTGTGTGTCTGGGGTGCTGGGTTGGGCTGCTCACTGTGTGTCTCGGGTGTTGAGTTGAGCTGCTCACTGTGTGTCTGGGGTGCTGGGTTGGGCTGCTCACTGTGTGTTTCGGGTGTTGAGTTGGGCTGTTCACTGTGTGTCTCGAGTGTTGAGTTGGGCTGTTCACTGTGTGTCTCGAGTGTTGGGCTGTTCACTGTGTGTCTGGGGTGCTGGGTTGGGCTGCTCACTGTGTGTCTCGGGTGTTGAGTTGAGCTGCTCACTGTGTGTCTGGGGTGCTGGGTTGGGCTGCTCACTGTGTGTTTCGGGTGTTGAGTTGAGCTGCTCACTGTGTGTGTCTCGTGTGTTGAGCTGGGCAGCTCACTGTGTGTCTCGAGTGTTGAGTTGGGCTATTCACTGTGTGTCTGGGGTGCTGGGTTGTGCTGTTCACTGTGTGTTTCGGGTGTTGAGTGGGGCTGTTCACTGTGTGTGCCTCGGGTGTTGAGTTGGGCAGTTCACTGTGTGTCTCGGGTGTTGAGTGGGGCTGTTCACTGTGTGTGTCTCGGGTGTTGAGTGGGGCTGTTCACTGTGTGTCTCGGGTGTTGGAGTTGGGCTATTCACTGTGTGTCTCGGGTGTTGGAGTTGGGCTGTTCACTGTGTGTCTCGGGTGTTGAGTTGGGCTGTTCACTGTGTGTCTCGGGTGTTGAGTTGGGCTGTTCACTGTGTGTGTCTCGGGTGTTGAGTTGGGCTGTTCACTGTGTGTGTCTTGGGTGTTGAGTTGAACTGCTCACTGCATGTCTCGGGTGTTGAGTTGAACTGCTCACTGCGTGTCTCGGGTGTTGAGTTAAGCTGCTCACTGTGTGTCTCGGGTGTTGAGTTGGGCTGCTCACTGTGTGTCTCGGGTGTTGAGTTGGGCTGCTCACTGTGTGTCTCGTGTGTTGAGCTGGGCTGCTCACTGTGTGTCTCGAGTGTTGAGTTGGGCTGCTCACTGTGTGTCTGGGGTGCTGGGTTGGGCTATTCACTGTGTGTCTCGAGTGTTGAGTTGGGCTGTTCACTGTGTGTCTCGGGTGTTGAGTTGGGCTGCTCACCGTGTGTCTCGAGTGTTGAGTTGGGCTGTTCACTGTGTGTCTCGGGTGTTGAGTTGGGCTGTTCACTGTGTGTGTCTTGGGTGTTGAGTTGGGCTGTTCACTGTGTGTCTCGAGTGTTGAGTTGGGCTGTTCACTGTGTGTGGCTCGGGCGTTGAGTTGGGCTGTTCACTCTGTGTGTTCTGGGTGTTGGAGTTGGGCTGTTCACTGTGTGTGTTCTGGGTGTTGTAGTTGGACTGTTCACTGTGTGTCTCGAGGGTTGAGTTGGGCTGTTCACTGTGTGTGTTGTGGGTGTTGAGTTGGGCTGTTCACTGTGTGTCTCTGGTGTTGAGTTGGGCTGTTCACTGTGTGTGTCTTGGGTGTTGAGTTGGGCTGCTCACTGTGTGTCTCGAGTGTTGAGTTGGGCTGTTCACTGTGTGTGGCTCGGGCGTTAAGTTGGGCTGTTCACTGTGTGTGGCTCGGGCGTTGAGTTGGGCTGTTCACTCTGTGTGTTCTGGGTGTTGGAGTTGGGCTGTTCACTGTGTGTGTCCTGGGTGTTGTAGTTGGACTGTTCACTGTGTGTCTCGAGGGTTGAGTTGGGCTGTTCACTGTGTGTGTTGTGGGTGTTGAGTTGGGCTGTTCACCCTGTATGTCTCTGGTGTTGAGTTGGGCTGTTCACTGTGTGTGTCTCTGGTGTTGAGTTGGGCTGTTCACTGTGTGTGTCTTGGGTATTGAGTTGAACTGCTCACTGTGTGTCTCGGGTGTTGAGTTGGGTTGTTCACTGTGTGTTGTGGGTGTTAAGTTGGGCTGTTCACTGTGTGTGGCTCGGGCGTTGAGTTGGGCTGTTCACTCTGTGTTCTGGGTGTTGGAGTTGGGCTGTTCACTGTGTGTGTTCTGGGTGTTGTAGTTGGACTGTTCACTGTGTGTCTCGATGGTTGAGTTGGGCTGTTCACTGTGTGTGTTGTGGGTGTTGAGTTGGGCTGCTCACTGTGTGTGTCTCTGGTGTTGAGTTGGGCTGTTCACTGTGTGTGTCTCAGGGGTTGAGTTGGTCTGTTCACTGAGTCTGTCTCGGGTGTTGAGTTGGGCTGTTCACTGTGTGTCTCGGGTGTTGAGTTGGGCTGCTCACTGTGTGTCTCGAGTGTTGAGTTGGGCTGTTCACTGTGTGTCTCGGGTGTTGAGTTGGGCTGCTCACTGTGTGTCTCGGGTGTTGAGTTGGGCTGTTCACTGTGTGTGTTGTGGGTGTTGAGTTGGGCTGCTCACTGTGTGTCTCGGGTGTTGAGTTGGGCTGTTCACTGTGTGTCTCGGGTGTTGAGTTGGGCTGCTCACTGTGTGTCTCGGGTGTTGAGTTGGGCTGTTCACTGTGTGTCTCGGGTGTTGAGTTGGGCTGTTCACTGTGTGTGTCTCAGGTGTTGAGTTGGGCTGTTCACTGTGTGTCTCGGGTGTTGGAGGTGGACTGTTCACTGTCTGTCTCGGGTGTTGAGTTGGGCTGTTCACTGTGTGTGTCTCGGGTGTTGGAGGTGGACTGTTCACTGTCTGTCTCGGGTGTTGAGTTGGGCTGTTCACTGTGTGTGTCTCAGGTGTTGAGTTGGGCTGTTCACTGTGTGTCTCGGGTGTTGAGTTGGGCTGTTCACTGTGTGTCTCGGGTGTTGAGTTAAGCTGCTCACAGTGTGTGTTTCGGGTGTTGGAGTTGGGCTGCTCACTGTGTGTCTCGGGTGTTGAGTTGGGCTGCTCACTGTGTGTCTCGGGTGTTGAGTTGGGCTGTTCACTGTGTGTCTCGGGTGTTGAGTTGGGCTGTTCACTGTCTGTCTCGGGTGTTGAGTTGGGCCGTTCACTGTGTGTGTCTCGAGTGTTGAGTTGGCCTGTTCACTGTGTGTCTCGGGTGTTGAGTTGGGCTGTTCACTGTCTGTCTCGGGTGTTGAGTTGGGCTGTTCACTGTGTGTGTCTCGAGTGTTGAGTTGGCCTGTTCACTGTGTGTCTCGGGTGTTGAGTTGGGCTGTTCACTGTGTGTCTCGGGTGTTGAGTTGGGCTGTTCACTGTCTGTCTCGGGTGTTGAGTTGGGCTGCTCACAGTGTGTGTTTCGGGTGTTGGAGTTGGGCTGTTCACTGTGAGTCTCGAGTGTTGGAGGTGGGCTGTTCACTGTGTGTCTCGGGTGTTGGAGGTGGGCTGTTCACTGTGTGTCTCGAGTGTTGGAGGTGGGCTGTTCACTGTGTGTCTCGGGTGTTGAGTTGGGCTGCTCACTGTGTGTCTCGGGTGTTGGAGTTGGGCTGTTCACTGTGTGTCTCGGGTGTTGGAGTTCGGCTGTTCACTGTGTGTCTCGGGTGTTGGAGGTGGGCTGTTCACTGTGTGTCTCGGGTGTTGAGTTGGCTGTTCACTGTGTGTCTCGAGTATTGGAGTTGGGCTGTTCACTGTGTGTCTCGGGTGTTGGAGTTTGGCTGTTCACTGTGTGTCTCGGGTGTTGGAGGTGGGCTGTTCACTGTGTGTCTCGAGTGTTGGAGGTGGGCTGTTCACTGTGTGTCTCGGGTGTTGAGTTGGGCTGTTCACTGTGTGTCTCGAGTATTGGAGTTGGGCTGTTCACTGTGTGTCTCGGGTGTTGGAGTTGGGCTGTTCACTGTGTGTCTCGGGTGTTGGAGGTAGGCTGTTCACTGTGTGTCTCGGGTGTTGGAGTTGGGCTGTTCACTGTGTGTCTCGGGTGTTGGAGGTGGGCTGTTCACTGTGTGTCTCGGGTGTTGAGTTGGGCTGTTCTCTGTGTTTGTCTCGGGTGTTGGAGGTGGGCTGTTCACTGTGTGTCTCGGGTGTTGAGTTGGGCTGTTCACTGTGTGTCTCGGGTGTTGAGTTAGGCTGTTCACTGTGTGTGTCTCTGGTGTTGAGTTAGGCTGTTCACTGTGTGTGTCTCGGGTGTTGAGTTGGGCTGTTCAATGTGTGTGTTGTGGGTGTTGAGTTGGGCTGTTCACTGTGTGTCTCGGGTGTTGAGTTGGGTTGTTCACTGTGTGTGTTGTGGGTGTTGAGTTGGGCTGTTCACTGTGTGTCTCGGGTGTTGAGTTGGGTTGTTCACTGTGTGTTGTGGGTGTTGAATTGAGCTGTTCACTGTGTGTCTCGGGTGTTGAGTTGGGCTGTTCACTGTGTGTCTCGAGTGTTGAGTTGGGCTGTTCACTGTGTGTCTCGGGTGTTGAGTTGGGCTGTTCACTATGTGTGTTGTGGGTGTTGAGTTGGGCTGTTCACTGTGCGTCTCGGGTGTTGAGTTGGGCTGTTCACTGTGTGTCTCGAGTGTTGAGTTGGGCTGTTCACTGTGTGTGTTGTGGGTGTTGAGTTGGGTTGTTCACTGTGTGTGTCTCGGGTGTTGAGATGGGCTGTTCACTGTGTGTCTCGGGTGTTGGAGTTGGGCTGTTCACTGTGTGTATCTTGGGTATTGAGTTGAACTGCTCACTGTGTGTCTCGTGTGTTGAGTTGAGCTGCTCACTGTGTGTCTCGAGTGTTGAGTTGTGCTATTCACTGTGTCTGGGGTGCTGGGTTGGGCTGTTCACTGTGTGTTTCAGGTGTTGAGTTGAGCTGCTCACTGTGTGTCTGGGGTGCTGGGTTGAGCTGCTCACTGTGTGTCTCGGGTGTTGAGTTGAGCTGCTCACTGTGTGTCTCGTGTGTTGAGTTGGGCTGTTCACTGTGTGTCTCGTGTGTTGAGTTGAGCTGCTCACTGTGTGTCTTGAGTGTTGAGTTGGGCTGCTCACTGTGTGTCTGGGGTGCTGGGTTGGGCTGTTCACTGTGTGTTTCAGGTGTTGAGTGGGCTGCTCACTGTGTGTCTCGTGTGTTGAGTTGAGCTGCTCACTGTGTGTCTCGGGTGTTGAGTTGAGCTGCTCACTGTGTGTCTCGGGTGTTTCATAGATTATCACAGAATTTACTGTGCAGAAAGAGGCCATTCGGCCCATCGAGTCTGCACAGGCTCTTGGAAAGAGCACCCTACCCAAGGTCAACACCCCCACCCTGTCCCCATAACCCATTGCCCAACACTAAGGGCAATTTGTGACACTAAGGGCAATTTATCATGGCCAATCCACCTAACCTGCACATCTTTGGACTGTGGGAGGAAACCGCAGCACCCGGAGGATACCCACGCACACACGGGGAGGATATGCAGACTCCGCACAGACAGTGAGTCAAGCCGGAATCGAACCGGGGACCCTGAAGCTGTGAAGCAGTTGTGCTATCGCAATACTACCGCGCTGCCTGAGTTGGGATGTTCACTGTGTGTGTCTCGAGTATTGAGTTGGGCTGTTCACTGTATATGTTTCCGTTGTTGACTTGGACTGTTCACTGTGTGTGTCTCGAATATTGCGTTGGGCTGTGCGTTGGATGTCTTGAGCGTTGACTTGGGCTGTTCACTTTATGTGTTTCAGTTGTTGTTTTGGGCTGCTCACTGTGTGTCTCGGGTGTTGAGTTGGGCTGCTCACTGTGTGTCTCGGGTGTTGAGTTGGGCTGTTCACTGTGTGCCTCGGGTGTTGAGTTGGGCTTCTCACTGTGTGTCTCGGGTGTTGAGTTGAGCTGCTCACTGTGTGTCTCGGGTGTTGAGTTGGGCTGCTCACTGTGTGTGTTGTGGGTGTTGAGTTGAGCTGCTCACTGTGTGTCTCGGGTGTTGAGTTGGGCTGCTCACTGTGTGCCTCGGGTGTTGAGTTGGGCTTCTCACTGTGTGTCTCGGGTGTTGAGTTGAGCTGCTCACTGTGTGTCTCGGGTGTTGAGTTGGGCTGTTCACTGTGTGTCTCGGGTGTTGAGTTGGGTTGTTCACTGTGTGTTGTGGGTGTTGAATTGAGCTGTTCACTGTGTGTCTCGGGTGTTGAGTTGGGCTGTTCACTGTGTGTCTCGAGTGTTGAGTTGGGCTGTTCACTGTGTGTCTCGGGTGTTGAGTTGGGCTGTTCACTATGTGTGTTGTGGGTGTTGAGTTGGGCTGTTCACTGTGTGTCTCGGGTGTTGAGTTGGGCTGTTCACTGTGTGTCTCGAGTGTTGAGTTGGGCTGTTCACTGTGTGTGTTGTGGGTGTTGAGTTGGGTTGTTCACTGTGTGTGTCTCGGGTGTTGAGATGGGCTGTTCACTGTGTGTCTCGGGTGTTGGAGTTGGGCTGTTCACTGTGTGTATCTTGGGTATTGAGTTGAACTGCTCACTGTGTGTCTCGTGTGTTGAGTTGAGCTGCTCACTGTGTGTCTCGAGTGTTGAGTTGTGCTATTCACTGTGTCTGGGGTGCTGGGTTGGGCTGTTCACTGTGTGTTTCAGGTGTTGAGTTGAGCTGCTCACTGTGTGTCTGGGGTGCTGGGTTGAGCTGCTCACTGTGTGTCTCGGGTGTTGAGTTGAGCTGCTCACTGTGTGTCTCGTGTGTTGAGTTGGGCTGTTCACTGTGTGTCTCCTGTGTTGAGTTGAGCTGCTCACTGTGTGTCTTGAGTGTTGAGTTGGGCTGCTCACTGTGTGTCTGGGGTGCTGGGTTGGGCTGTTCACTGTGTGTTTCAGGTGTTGAGTGGGCTGCTCACTGTGTGTCTCGTGTGTTGAGTTGAGCTGCTCACTGTGTGTCTCGGGTGTTGAGTTGAGCTGCTCACTGTGTGTCTCGGGTGTTTCATAGATTATCACAGAATTTACTGTGCAGAAAGAGGCCATTCGGCCCATCGAGTCTGCACCGGCTCTTGGAAAGAGCACCCTACCCAAGGTCAACACCCCCACCCTGTCCCCATAACCCATTGCCCAACACTAAGGGCAATTTGTGACACTAAGGGCAATTTATCATGGCCAATCCACCTAACCTGCACATCTTTGGACTGTGGGAGGAAACCGCAGCACCCGGAGGAAACCCACGCACACACGGGGAGGATATGCAGACTCCGCACAGACAGTGAGTCAAGCCGGAATCGAACCGGGGACCCTGAAGCTGTGAAGCAGTTGTGCTATCGCAATACTACCGCGCTGCCTGAGTTGGGATGTTCACTGTGTGTGTCTCGAGTATTGAGTTGGGCTGTTCACTGTATATGTTTCCGTTGTTGACTTGGACTGTTCACTGTGTGTGTCTCGAATATTGCGTTGGGCTGTGCGTTGGATGTCTTGAGCGTTGACTTGGGCTGTTCACTTTATGTGTTTCAGTTGTTGTTTTGGGCTGCTCACTGTGTGTCTCGGGTGTTGAGTTGGGCTGCTCACTGTGTGTCTCGGGTGTTGAGTTGAGCTGCTCACTGTGTGTCTCGGGTGTTGAGTTGGGCTGCTCACTGTGTGTGTTGTGGGTGTTGAGTTGAGCTGCTCACTGTGTGTCTCGGGTGTTGAGTTGGGCTGCTCACTGTGTGCCTCGGGTGTTGAGTTGGGCTTCTCACTGTGTGTCTCGGGTGTTGAGTTGAGCTGCTCACTGTGTGTCTCGGGTGTTGAGTTGGACTGCTCACTGTGTGTCTCGGGTGTTGAGTTGGGCTGCTCACTGTGTGTCTCGGGTGTTGAGTTGGGCTGTTCACTGTGTGTGTTGTGGGTGTTGAGTTGGGCTGCTCACTGTGTGTCTCGGGTGTTGAGTTGGGCTGTTCACTGTGTGTCTCGGGTGTTGAGTTGAACTGCTCACTGTGTGTCTCGGGTGTTGAGTTGGGCTGTTCACTGTGTGTCTCGAGTGTTGAGGTGATTTAGACAAGTTGAGCGAGTGGGCAAATACATGACAGGTGCAGTGTAACATGGATAATTGTGACGTTATCCAGTGTGATAGGAAGAAAAATGTCAGAGTATTATTTAAATGGTGATAGATTGAGAAATGTTGTCATACAAATGGACTTGTGGCCATGTGGACCAATTACTGAAAGCAAGCCTGCAGTTACAGCAAGCAAGGAGGAAGGCCAATAATATGTTGGCTTTCGTTGCAAGAGGACTGGAGTACAGGTGCAAGCATGTCTTACTACAGCTACACAGGGCTTCGGTGAAACAACACCTGGAGTATTGTGTGCGGTTTTGGTCTCCTTACCTAAAAAAGGATACGCTTGTCATAGAGGGAGTGGCCTTGGAGGTTCACCAGACTAATTCCTCGGATTGAAGGATTGATAGATGAGGAGATATTGGGTCGACATGGCATGTATTCACTGCAGCTGAGAAAAATGAGAGGGGATTTCATAGAAATGTATAACAATTCCCAGCTCCAACTAATACTCAAGAAGCTCGACACCATCCAGGACAGAGCAACCCACTTAATTGGTCACCCATCCACAAACATTCTCTCCCTCCACTACTGGCGCACAGTGGCTGCCATGTGTACCATCTACAAGATGCACTGCACAAATTCACCAAGGCTCCTTGGACGGCACCTTCGAAACTCATGACTGCTACCAACTTGATGGACAAGGGTAGCAGACACATGGGAACACCGACAACTGGAAGATCCCCTTTAAGCCATTCACCATCCTGACTTGGAACGATATCGCCGTTCCTTCACTGTTGCTAAAATCCTTGAACTCCCTCTTGAAGTGCAGCATGTGTGTTGCTGCACCACATAGACTGCAACAGGTCAAGAAGGCAGCTCATCACAATCTTCTCAAGGGCAATTAAAATGGGCAATAAACAACGGCCCCAGCAAGAGATGCACACAAGAATGATTAGATATAAAATTCAATTGGCATGAATATGCTTTGCTGGTCCTCAAAGTGCTATTTCCAAGACAAGCCTTTCATTCTTTAAAATTAAAGCAGTACACATGGATTTAGCAGCAGTTGGGTTGTCTCCGATGGTTCTTTGCAAGTGGCGAACCCACTGCTGAACTCATTGGGATTAACGAGATGGTTATATGGATCTAAGGCTTTTTGTATTCGATTTCAAAATAAATCGGCAAAGAGCAAAGCAGGATTCAGTCTCACCAGTTCCTCTACACTATCAGTAGTTCCCTCACCCTCTCCTATCCTCCACCAATCGCTCCAATACCCATTCACTCACTCGAATTCCACCGTCACTCTATCCAATTCTCCTTCACTCTCTCCAATTCCCTCTTCACTCTCTCCATTTCCCCTTCATTCTCTCCAATTCCTCTTCACTCTCTCCAATTCCACTTCACTCTCTCCAATTCCCCTTCACTCTCTCCAATTCCTCTTCATACTCTCCATTTCCCCTTCACTCTCTCCAATTCCCCTTCACTCTCTCCATTTCCCCTTCATTCTCTCCAATTCCTCTTCACTCTCTCCAATTCCACTTCACTACCTCCATTTCCCCTTCATTCTCTCCAATTCCTCTTCACTCTCTCCAATTCGCCCTTCACTCTCTCCAATTCCCCGTCACTCTCTCCAATTCGCCCTTCACTCTCTCCAATTCTCGTTCACTCTCTCCACTCCCCCCTTCACTCTATCCAATTCCCCATCACCCTCTCCAAATCTCCTTCACTCTCTCCAATTCCCCTTAATTCTATCCAATTCCCCAGTCACTCTCTCCCATTCCCCCTTCACTCTCTCAAATTTCCCCTTCACTTTCTCGAATTCCACCGTCACTCTCTCCATTTCCCCCTTCACTCTCTCAAATTCCTCTTCACTCTCTCCAATTCCCCCTTCACTCACTCCAATTCCCCTTCACTCTCTCCAATTCTCCTTCACTCTCTCCAATTCCCCTTCACTCTCTCCAATTCCCCTTCACTCTCTCCATTTCCCCTTCACTCTCTTCCAATTCCCCTTCACTCTCTCCAATTCCCCTTCACTCTCTCCAATTCTCCCTTCACTCTCTCCAATTCCCCTTCACTCTCTCCAATTCCCCTTCACTCTCTCCATTCCCCCTTCACTCTCTCCAATTCCCCTTCACTCTCTCCACTCCCCCTTCACTCTCTCCAATTCCCCTCACTCTCTCCAATTCCACCTTCACTCTCTCCAATTCCACCTTCACTCTCTCCAATTCCCCTTCAGTCTCCCCCATCCCCCCTTCACTCTCTCCAATTCCCCCTTTACTCACTCCAATTCCCCGCTTCAGTTTCTTCCTTTCCGCTTCACTCTCTCAATTTCCCCCTTCACTCTCTCCCATTCCACCTTCATTCGCTCCAATTCCCCCTTCACTCTCCAATTCCCCTTCACTCTCTCCAATTCCTCTTCACTCTCTCCAATTCTCCTTCATTCTCTCAAATTCCCCTTCACGCTCTCCATTTCCCCCTTCACTCACTCCAATTCTCCTTCATTCTCTCAAATTCCTCTTCACTCTCTCCAATTCCACTTCACTACCTCCATTTCCCCTTCACTCTCTCCAATTCCCCGTCACTCTCTCCAATTCGCCCTTCACTCTCTCCAATTCTCATCACTCTCTCCAATTCCCCCCTCACTCTCTCCAATTCCACCATCACACTCTATAATTCCCTCTTCACTCTCTCAAATTCCCCCTTTCACTCTCTCCAATTCCTCTTCACTCTCTCCAATTCCCCCTTCACTCTCTCCAATTCCCCTTCACTTTCTCGAATTCCACCGTCACTCTCTCCAATTTCCCCTTCATTCTCTCTAATTCCCCCTTCACTCTCTCCACATCCCCTTCACTCTCTCCAATTACCCTTCTCTCTTTCCAATTCCTCTTCACTCTCTCCAATTCCTCTTCCCTCTCTCCAATTCCCCTTCACTCTTTCCAATCCCCACTTCACTCTTTCCATTTCCCCCTTCACTCTCTCCAATTCCCCTTCAATCTCTCTTCAATTCCCCCTTCAGTCTCCCCCTTTCCCCTTCACTCTCTCCAATTCCCACTTCACTCTCTTCCAATTCCCCTTCACTCTCCCATTCCCCCTTCACTCTCTCCAATTCCCCTTCACTCTCTCCAATTCCCCTTCACTTTCTCGATTTCCACCGTCACTCTCTCCAATTCCCCTTCACTCTCTCCATTCCCCTTCACTCTCTCCAATTCCTCTTCACTCTTTCCAATTCCCCCCTTCACTCTCTCCAATTCCCCCTTCACTCTCTCCAATTCCCCTTTCACTCTCTCCAATTCCCCTTCACTCCCTCCAATTCCCCTTCACTCTCTCCAATTCCCCTTCACTATCTCCAATTCCACCATCACACTCTCTAATTCCCTCTTCACCCTCTCCAATTCCCCCTTTCACTCTCTCCAATTCCCCTTCACTCTCTCCAATTCCACTTCACTTTCTCGAATTCCACCGGCACTCTCTCCAATTCCCTCTTCACTCTCCTCAATTCCTCTTCACTCTTTCTAATTCACCCTTCACTCTCTCCAATTCTCCCTTCACTCTCTCCACTTCCCCTTCACTCTCTCCAATTCCCCTTCACTCTTTCCAATTCCCCCTTCACTCTCTCCAATTTCCCCCTTCAGTCTCTCCCTTTCCCCTTCACTCTCTCCAATTCCTCTTCACTCTCTCACATTCCCCCTTCACTCTCTCCAATTCCCCCTTTCACTCTCTCCAATTCCCCTTCAATCTCTCCAATTCCCCTTCACTCTCTCCAATTCCCCCTTCACTCTCTCCAATTCCCTTTCACTTTCTCGAATTCCAACTTCACTCTCTCCAATTCCCCTTCACTCTCTCCATTCCCCCTTCACTCTCTCCATTCCCCCTTCACTCTCTCCAATTCCTCTTCACTCTTTCCAATTCCCCCTTCACTCTCTCCAATTCCCCCTTCACTCTCTCCAATTCCCCTTTCACTCTCTCCAATTCCCCTTCACTCCCTCCAATTCCCCTTCACTCTCTCCAATTCCCCTTCACTCTCTCCAATTCCACCATCACACTCTCTAATTCCCTCTTCACCCTCTCCAATTCCCCCTTTCACTCTCTCCAATTCCCCCTTCACTCTCTCCAATTCCCCTTCACTTTCTCGAATTCCACAGTCACTCTCTCCAATTCCCCCTTCACTCTCCTCAATTCCACTTCACTCTCTCTAATTCCCCCTTCACTCTCTCCAATTCTCCCTTCACTCTCTCCACTTCCCCCTTCACTCTCTCCAATTCCCCTTCACTCTCTCCAATTCCCCTTCACTCTCTCCAATTTCCCCCTTCACTCTCTCCACTTTCCCCTTCACTCTCTCCAATTCCCTTCACTCTCTCCAATTCCCCTTCACTCTCTCCAATTCCCCCTTTCACTCTCTCCAATTCCCCTTCACTCTCTCCAATTCCCCTTCACTCTCTCCAATTCCCCCTTCACTCTCTCCAATTCCCCTTTCACTCTTTCGAATTCCCACTTCACTCTCTCCAATTCCCCTTCACTCTCTCCATTCCCCCTTCACTCTCTCCAATTCCTCTTCACTCTCTCCACTTTCCCTTCACTCTCTCCAATTCCCCTTCACTCTTTCCAATCCCCCCTTCACTCTCTCCAATTCCTCTTCACTCTCTCCACTTTCCCTTCACTCTCTCCAATTCCCCATCACTCTTTTCAATCCCCCCTTCACTCTTTCCAATTCCCCCTTCACTCTCTCCAATTCCCCTTCACTCTCTCTTCAATTCCCCCCTTCAGTCTCTCCCTTTCCCCTTCACTCTCTCCAATTCCCCCTTCACTCTCTCCAATTCCCCCTTCACTCTCTCCAATTCCCCCTTCACTCTCTCCAATTCCCTCTTCACTCTCTCCAATTCCCCTTTCACTCTCTCCAATTCCCCCTTCACTCTCTCCAATTCCCCCTTCACTCTCTCACTTTCCCCTTCACTCTCTCCAATTCCCCCCTTCAGTCTCTCCCTTTCCCCTTCACTCTCTCCAATTCCCCTTCATTCTCTCCAATTCCCCCTTCACTCTCTCCAATTCCCCCTTCACTCTCTCAATTGCCCCTTCATTCTCTCGAATTCCCCTTCACTCTCTCCATTTCCCCTTCACTCTCTCCAATTCTCCCTTCACTCTCTCCATTTCCACTTCACTCTCTCCAATTCCTCTTCACTCTCTCCAATTCCCCTTCACTCTCTCAATTTCCTCAGCTCTCTTAGTTGTGGTGTTTCTGGGCTGCATCTGTTAATAATTGTTTTCTGACAATTAGGTGTGGACCCATCTCATGGTGCAAGAGTGTATCTTCATTTCCCATGTCTTATTGCTGCCTTGTTTATATTGTGTGGTGAAGATGAGGCCACAGATAAACTGGATTTCCTCAATGACTGCAGCTACCCACAGTGGCGGACTGGGTCAAAAAATATTGGTTGCCAGGAGACAAAGGGGGCCCACCCACAACTACAATGCTATCATTTAATTTTCATAACGAATAAATAAAATTTTCAAAAAATGCATCTGGAAAAAAGGGTACAATTAACATTTTTGTGGGAAAAAATGTGTATTTCTTAGTAATTACAGTGTACATGTACTGTACATATTACTGGCAGTAGATACCAAATGTAAATACAGAATGTTATAATTGAATTTTTATTTTTTTTAATTTCAAGTAATTGGTTGATATTTTATTAATAGTTTACTGCACAATTTACACATTAACAGATAGTTCAAAAGCACAATAGAGCATTGCATGCAGTCCACTATATTAAGAGCAATCGTTTGTGTTCGCTAGATGATTGTGCGAGTCTGCCAATAATTGCTTCTGCATCCAATTCATCTAACAATTCCTTTTCAATGGATAGCAACATGTATGATTCCAAATTCTCGTCAGACAGCGAACTTCTTAACCTTGTCTTTTTGATCTTTTGCTTTGAAAATATCCTCTCACATTGGACTTGAGTAACTGATAGTGTGCAGATGACTTTATAAAGTTCATAAAGGTTATCATATGCCTTGTCATGAAGTCTGTTGGATGCCAGAATTTTTAGTACACACGATGGGCAAGTGCTGCAAATTTTACAATTGTTGCAACTAGAATCCATATTTTCACCATCATTAAGCAATAGCTTTAATACATCAAAGTTTGAAGCAAAAGAAAACAATTCCAATATTACTTGATCATTGCTGATTTGTGGAAACAGCTTAATAATACCTTCCAATGCTTCATCTTCAAGGCCCTTCTCTGCAATAGTTTTAAACTTTGCTGGGTCCAAGCAGGACAAATCTTTATACAACTGTTTGTGTTGTACAAAGCGTGATTCTAGTGACTGGACAATGCAATCCATTATTAGGTTAAACACATTTACTCGAAAATCAGCTAGAGAATCTGAGGAATTTCTTTCATCATCAATAAGCTCATCTGCCATTCTTTTCTTCTTCCTCTGCATCTTAACTGGCAATGATGTTTCCAACGCATCAATTTCCAATGTTTGATTTTCATCCATATTCATCTGTGAAATCCTGTCATTACATTTATTTACAAATTCCAAAGCCTTGCTGAGAACGTTATCAAATGTTCTTGTCTGTTCCTTCAACTTTGTTGTAGCTGAATCTACCAAACTGCATGCAGTAATCATATCTAAACCACTTGTCTGTAGATAACTTGATAATGGGGTTGTAGTTTCAAATATATACAAGTACGTAAATGCTGTCAATATGGTTTCAAACTTTAGAAGATTTTGAAGTAAAACATTTGCTTCATGTTTTGTTTTTGCATCAAACTTTTCTGAATCTTGTATCATTGATAAGCATGTCAATAGATTTACGAAAGTACTGGCAGCGGCATCATCAAAACGTCCAAATATAGTTGTTGCTGCATAGGATTTTCCTGACCATCTGGTCTCACCAATTAGCTTTAATCATTTCATTTTTTTTTGTCCTAGATGTTTTCCAGCAACTTCTATCCATACAGCCATTCCCTTGTATGATGCTTTCACAAAAGTTTCTATATTCTGGAGCAAATTGAAAAAAGAAACTGCAGGCACTCAACATTTTATTGTTTCAGTTATCACCAAATTCAAGACATGGGCAAAGCACCATATATGAACATGTTGATTAGCCACATCAGCAATTTTACTTTGTAAACCATTATACTGGCCATGGTAGCTTGCAGCGCCATCTGTGCTATCAGATACACATTTTTGGGGGTCAATTTTAAGATGCTGTAATGTTTCAATCAATAGATCAAAAAGTCCCTGTCCTGTACCATCATTACTTGGCACAACTGAAAGCAGTCACTCAAAGATAATACCTTTAAGCACATACCGAATAATAATGCTAAACTGATCGATGGATGAATTATCTTGTGTTGAATCAACCTAAAGAGAATAATATTTTGCTTGAGAAACTTCATGACTAATTCTTTCTTGTATCATATTCTTCATAATTTTGATTAACATGTTTAGAGTCGTTTTACTCAGGTATGTAACAAGTCCACCACGGCCTTTACTTTGAGCCTTTCCTTGTTGCTCTAATCGTTTGATTCTTTGTTTAGACTTGTTTTGCACTGCAGAAACGTGAGCTGCCATAATGGGGTCATATTTTGCCATCAACTGCACTGTAGCTAAAAAGTTGCCATGATTCAGAACCTCATTATCTAGAGTATAGGCCGATTCATTTCTGTAACCTCGAAAAGGAAGTGCTTGCTTGACTAACATCTATAATCCTCATGACAATACTTCTCTGCTTCAATACTTCTTCTTTCCTTTTAATTAGTGATGCTGCAAAAAATTTATCTAAGGTGCCATCATTAACCACACTGATATATTGCTGAGCATTTCTGACATGTGTTGTTGTCGATTCATATAAAGCCAAGCTCTGGCTAATACTCCTGTAGTCACTAAAGCCACGTACAAAGGGTGATGGATTACAAGTGTTGGGAAACTCAAAGGCTAAGCAGTATGAACAATATAAGCATCTATTTTCTTTGTTATATGTTAGCCAATTTCTTGGGACTGAGTCATTCATAATTTTCCTCTCATACAAACGAGCATCAAATGGCAGATCATCAAGTGGCTGAAGTGGATGTTCAGCGAAAAACTGTTTTAGCTTTGCTCGTGATGGATATTGGAAGATTCCAGTAATTGATCTTTCATTTTCTTGCGTAGGTTCATTTACAGGATGTGCTTCAGAAACCAAGTAATTTATGCTTGAAGGAATATCTGATTCCCTGTCACTAGTTGAAGCTATGTGTTCAGCTATGTGCAACTACAGGCAGTACAGATACCGGAACAAGGAAGCCAGAAGAAATATTGGGCCTGGGTTGATTAGTAATGGATGCACTTGTATTTGTCTCTACATTCAAAGTAGCTCTTCTCTGTTCTTGTAACTCGCATGTCATTGCATCATCACCATGAGCATTATTTCTTGCTTCTTGATTATTTGTTGCAGAACTGGATATTGATGTGGTTTGTGCTTGTGGTATTATAAACTCTATAATAGGCCTGCATCGCTTGGCTGATACCTTCCTTTCTGCTTTTTGTTCTTTGCGTTTTAGTGACCCAGATTTATGCTTTTTCTTTTCCATGCTGGTAGGGGTAATATTCCTGAAATACAAACTCAATTAAAAATAGCCCACATTGGGAAAAATGAATATTGATGATTGCAAGAATAACTTGAAGGAACGCCAGATAAACCCCTACTTGATAAAAAATATAAAATAACTTACTTACACTTCAATAGGCTATGTTCATTAGTCAATACTACTGTGGCCTATCCACAGGAGACAATCCACTGTCCAGTGTTCACACCAGCAAGCAACTGAGACAACTGTTGAAACTTAGAAGTTTGGTCCGACTATAGTAAGACATTAAGAATGGTCCCACGACCAAAGTTAACATGTAGTGTTACAAGTCACAACTCTTTGAGTTTACCGATCATGGCTTATCACTTCAATATCTTTGACCTCATGATTCACGGTCAAAGGTACCGCTTCTCCTTTTCGGTGACCTCACGACCCTATGTACTGCTTGATATCCTTTCAAGTTGCCGACCATCTCGAATCACGAACTGTAACTTTATCTTTAAATTCACACACTCTTGCTGAAAACGTGGATTTCCAACTATGTCCGACCCGGGTGAACCAGCCCCCCTCCCCCCCCCCTCCCCTCCTTTTCACATCCGTTTAACACTGCTTCGTTCCTTCATACACTGAGTGATTATTTGTTTGTTTCTTTATTGCATTTTTATTTGGTGTTGCTCTTTTTAAAAACAATTATATTTTATTAAGTTAGAATACAAATCTCAGGAAAGAAGTTGGAGATTTATTTATCTAATTAATTATAATTTTTAAGGGCCCTTCAGAGATTCACGGGCCCCTTCTTGGCTCTCCGGGCCCCGGACCGATGTACCGGCTGAACCAAGACTGCTGCCTGATACCCTTTGAAGTTGCCGACCGTCTCAAATCACGAATTGTAACTTTATCTTTAAATTCACACACTCTTGCTGAAAACATGGAATTTCCTTAATTATGCCCGACCCGGGGCCCCCTATTCCACATCCTTCCACTACCTCCCCTGCTTCGTTCCTTTTCATGCACTTGTGTCCTGTTCTCTTTTTTTCTTATTCCTTTTTATTACTAAAACAGTTGTCTGTGTTTGTTTCTTTATTGCATTTTTATTTGATATAGGGGGCCCACTTTATCAGGGGCCCACTTGCCATCGGGCAAGCTGACACCCTGGCCAGTCCGCCACTGGCTACCCAGTTAAAAGTGTTTCTGTCTTCGGTTGAGTGAAGATGAAAGTACAGTCACCTTCGTCCCAGATGCTGCTTTCCCCTCTGAGACGTGGAGCAGACTGTGTGTTGATTTAACCTGAGGATCACCACACCTCAGGCAAGGTTGAGAAGGTGAGGCCTTCATGAATAATCTCAGCTGATACAGGAATTGAACCTGCACTCTTGACCTTGGCTGCATCACAAACCAGCTGCCCTGCCAACTGAGCCAAACCTGCCCCAATAAAGAAAGTGGTTTCTCGGTGAAATGACATATAAACGATTCAGCAGTGTCAAGTGAAGATCAATATTTCTGGAATAATTCAACTGTTTTGAAGAAAAATTATCTACGTTGGCAATAATACCTGCACATTGGACTCAGAAGTGCCTTTGAAATGTTCTAGATTCAATGTGTTGATAGGCAAAAGAACATTTGCCAGAAATTACTATTCATTTCTTGTTTAAATTTTATTCAATTATTAAACAAATTTGCATTCACTTGTGAATCTGGACAGTGAGGCTGAAGTGGTGATTATGTTAGCACATGCAGCCTGCTCTGAAAGTGACATAAAAACGGAGTTCAAATGATAATTGAGGGAAGCAACATCCAATAATTTAATGCTGCCAAATAATTAGATGTTCAATGGGTGTGGTGGATTCTCAATGGGGGTGGCAGAGATTGAATGGCAGTGATGAATACTCACTGGTAGTGGCAGATATTGAATGGGACTGATTGATATTGAATGGGAGTGATAGATGCTCAGTGGGAGTGGTGAACCCTCAGTAGAGGAGTGGTGGACACTCAGAGGGAGTGGTAGATACTCAGATTGTCTATCGACCCTATCAGTTCCTCTTCGTACCTTAAATTGTTTGATCAAATCATCCCTTCAGCTTCTAAATCAGTCCTAGTTTATAGGATCTCTCCTTCTAATTTAACCCTTGGTGACTTGGTATAATTCTGATAAATCTACACTGCACTCCCTCTAAGGCCAGTATCTCCTTCCTCAGGTGTTATCCTTAACTGCATTGCCACCTAACCAAGGCTTTGTACAATTGCAGCATAACTCCTGTGCCCTTGCATTCTGGTCCTGGAGTCGTATGCACCCCCACCCCATCCAAAATGGGTGACTTCACATTTTCCAACATTGAAATTCAGTTTTGTCCATTCATTCAATCTATCAGTACCTTTATGTAATGTTGTGCTTCCTTTCCTGCCTACAATGATGTCTCTATTTATGGCTATTCCATTACCTAAGTGATTAATATACACAGTGAATAGTTGAGGCCCCAACACAGATATGCATTAAGATGCTATTGGTCACATCCTATTAATTTAACTACCTACCCATTATCCCTGCTCTCTGTCTTCTGCTACTCCGCCAGTTTCCGAACCAGACCAATAATTTGCCTTCAGTTCCACAAGCTCATCTTTAACTAACAGCTTCTCATGAAGGACTTTATCAAATGTCGTCTGGATGTTCATATAAAATAACATCCGTACACATTCCGCCTGTTCACTAGTCACCCCTTTGAACAATTCATTCAGATTTATCAGGCATAATCTACCCTTTGCAATATGTTCCCTTTGCAGGCCCCAAGTATATCTCTGAATTCTGAAAGGAACAACCTGTTGTCTTTTAATTTTTTAATCCTTATTTTATTTGTCCACGGGAGACAGGAATATTGACAGGATCTCAATTATTGCCCATCCCAAAATACCCTGACAACTGAGTTCCTTGCCAGGGGTATGAAAAGTCAACAGGTGGAAGGGCTGGAGTCACATGTGGATCCAGATAGACAACAGGGTATGGACAGCAAGCTGAAGGATATAAGTGAGCCAGTTTGTTAATAATATTCAGGCAGTTCCCATGCTCGTTTACCTCGGTGCCAGCCTAGACGTTGTAAGATATTTTCAAACAAATTTCACATCCTACTGGGCAAGAACTTGTAACCTCCAAGTTGTTTGTCCAGCACTATAACCACACTACGACAACCGACCCCTGATGCGGCATCTCCTATCATCTACAAACTCTTTCTTTCTGGGCATGGTAGACTTATGAAATTATTTGGTGACCTCAGACTTCTCTTTCTCCTTTATTTTAACTCATTTCTAAACCTATTTATCTTGTCTGCTTGTCTCCTCTTTTCAACCTTGATATTGACAAGTGACTCTTTACTGCTTTTGTTAGAGTTTGAAATTACATATAACCTCATTTAGTTTGACAATCAGTTTACTACCTGTTAACATTGCGTATGACAAACAGGGAACCGCTGCAAGCACCCACCCAGTACGGTCTGTGGGTGAAGGGGCCCCCCGGAGTGCAGGGGACTACCCGCGTGGCGGACACACAGTGGACGGCTATGGCGGGTGTCCCCGGGACAAGGGGGAACCCCGGAGCGCAGGGACCCGACCGCATGGGGAGAGCAGTGATAGTGGACATCCTGGACGGCCCCCTAACAAAGGGAAACCCCAGAGGGCAGGGGCGCGTCCACTGGACAAATATGGTTAACCCCACAGGAGCAAGGGGGCAGAAGCCCCCCACCAGAATAGTCACCTGGAACGTAAGGGGACTTAACGGCCCAGTGAAGAGATCTAGAGTCCTCACCCACCTTAGAAACATGAGGGCCGACATAGTCTTCCTCCAAGAGACGCACCTGAGGGAGCAGGACCAACTGCGGGTAAGAAAGGGCTGGGTGGGACAAACCTATCATTCCTGTTATGGGGCAAGGGCCAGGGGGGGTGGCGATCCTGATTGGCAAGAGGACAATGTTTAGGGCGACAAAGACGGTTACGGACCCAGGGGGACGGTATGTCATGGTCAGCGGGGCCCTGGATGGGGCGCCGGTAGTTCTAGTTAACGTGTACGCGCCCAACTGGGACGACACGAGCTTCATCCAAAAGACCATGGCAGAAATCCCGGACATAGCGACGCACCGACTAATCATGGGGGGGGACTTCAACTGTGTACAGGACCCAAAGACGGACAGATCAAACTCCAGAACGGGGAAAACCTCAAACATGGCAAGGGAACTCAGTCACTATATGGAGCAGATGGGAGCAGTGGACCCCTGGAGATTCGCCCACCCGGGGGAGAAAGAATTCTCTTTCTTCTCCCCGGTACACAATGTGTACACCAGAATTGACTTCTTTGTGGTGGGGAAAACGGTGCTTCCAGGGATAGACAAGGTGGAATATTCCGCAATTGTGATATCAGACCACGCCCCACACTACATGGACGTGCGGCTGGAGACGGGAAGGGCCCAGCGCCCCACATGGAGGCTGGACGGTGCCTTACTAGCTGACAAGGCCTTCAGCGAAAGGATAGCGCGGGCCATAGCGGAATACACGGAGAACAACCAAAACGGGGAGGTCTCATCCTCCACGTTCTGGGAAGCGCTTAAGGCCGTACTAAGAGGGGAAATCATTGCCTACAAAGCGCAAAGAGACAGGGAGGAAAGGGTGGCTAGGCAGAAGCTGGTCGACTCCATACTGGAGGTAGACCGTAAATACTCCGAGGCCCCGACCGTAGAGCTCCTGGCGGAGAGAAAAGAATTACAAAGGAACTTTGACCTGCTCTCCACCAGGAAAGCAGTACACCAACTCCGCCAGGCACGCGGGGCCCTGTACGAACACGGAGACAAAGCCAGCCGCCTGTTGGCACACCAGCTGAGAAAGCAGGCAGCCAGCAGGGAAATTGCGCAAATCAGAGGTACCAGAGGCACGTGGGAAACAGAACCAGAGAGGATTAACGAAACCTTCAAGGCCTTCTACCAAGAGCTATACACCTCGGAGCCCCCAACGGGGAAGGCTGGGATGAACCGGTTTCTTAATGGACTGGACATACCAGTCGTGGGAGAGGGCAGAAAACGGGATCTGGAAGCACCACTAGCACTGGGAGAGATCATGGACAGTATCAGCTCCATGCAGACGGGGAAGGCGCCGGGACCGGACGGATTCCCGGCGGACTTCTACAAAAAATTCGCGACAGCGCTGGCCCCGCACCTGCGGGAGATGTTCACAGACTCGCTAGCTAGGGGCACACTGCCACCCACGTTAGCACAGGCCTCAATCTCGCTGATACCTAAGAAAGACAAAGACCCAACGGAATGTGGGTCATACAGACCCATATCCCTGCTGAACGCAGACGCCAAAATACTGGCCAAAATCCTAGCCAAATCCTAGAAGACTGTGTACCTGAGGTGGTCACAGAGGACCAGACGGGCTTCGTCAAAGGTAGACAGCTTACCGCGAACATCAGGCGCCTGCTGAATGTGATAATGACCCCCTCCGGGGAGAGAACACAAGAGGTGATCGTCTCCCTGGACGCAGAAAAGGCCTTCGACAGAGTCGAATGGAAATACCTCATAGAGGTACTGGAGCGGTTCGGGCTTGGAACAGGGTTCACCGCTTGGGTAAAGCTCCTATACAACGCTCCCATGGCGCGTGTACGGACCAACAATACCAACTCCCAATACTTCCAGCTGCACAGGGGCACCAGACAAGGATGCCCACTGTCCCCGCTGCTGTTCGCACTAGCAATCGAACCGCTAGCAATCGCGCTCAGGGCAGCAAAAAATTGGAGGGGGATCCGAAGGGGAGGTAGAGAGCACAGAGTCTCACTCTATGCGGATGATCTGCTCCTCTATATCTCGGACCCACAAAGCAGCATGGACGGAATCATAGCGCTCCTGAAAGAGTTTGGAGCCTTCTCGGGCTACAAGCTCAACATGAGCAAAAGTGAGATCTTCCCAGTACACCCGCAAGGGGGGGGGGGGGGGGGGGGGGGGGGGCAGCGCTAAAGGACCTGCCGTTCAAACAAGCCCGAAATAAATTCCGCTACCTGGGGATCCAAATAGCCCATGACTGGAAAGGGGTCCACAAATGGAACCTCACCAGCCTGACGGAGGAAGTTAAAAAGGACCTGCAAAGATGGAACACACTCCCGCTCTCCCTCGCGGGGAGAGTCCAGACGATCAAAATGAACGTACTGCCCAGGTTCCTTTTCCTGTTTAGATCCATTCCGATCTACATCCCCAAGGCCTTTTTCAAAGCGCTGGACAAACATATCATGGCGTTCGTATGGGGGGGTAAAAATGCTAGGATCCCAAAGAAGGTCATACAAAAAACAAAATCCAGAGGGGGGCTAGCCCTCCCGAATCTACAATTCTACCACTGGGCGGCAACAGCCGAGCGAGTAAGGGGATGGATCCAGGAGCCAGAAGCCGAGTGGGTGCGTGCGGAGGAGGCCTCCTGCATGGGAACCTCCCTCCGGGCCCTCGCCACGGCAGCACTCCCATCCCCACCCAAAAAACACTCCACCAGCCCAGTGGTGACAGCCACCCTCCAATCCTGGAACCAACTGCGGCAGCAATTTGGCCTGTACAAAATGTCGGACAAGGCTCCCATCTGCAACAACCATAGGTTCAAACCAGCACTGACCGACGCCACCTTCAAAAGGTGGAGGCAGGACGGGGGGACACTGACAGTCAGGGACCTATACACGGACGACAGGATCGCAACACTGGACGAACTGACAGAGAAATTTCAGCTAGCTGGGGGGAACGAGCTACGGTACCTGCAGCTCAAAAACTTCCTACGAAAGGAGACAAGGACGTACCCACAACTGCCACGACAGACACTATTGGAAGACCTACTGGACGCAAGTATCCTAGAGAAAGGGAACTGTAGTGACATGTATGACCGACTGGTAGACAGGGACGACACCGTACTGGACGCAACAAGAAGGAAATGGGAGGACGACCTGGGGATGGAGATAGGGTGGGGACTCTGGAGCGAAGCACTGCATAGGGTCAACTCCACCTCCACGTGCGCAAGGCTCAGCCTGACGCAACTAAAAGTGGTACATAGAGCCCACTTAACGAGAAACCGTATGAGTAGGTTCTTCCCGGAGGTGGAGGACAAATGTGAGCGGTGCCAGAGAGGCCCGGCCAACCACGCCCACATGTTCTGGTCTTGCCCCAGACTTGTGGAGTACTGGACAGCCTTCTTCGAGGCTATGTCCAAAGTGGTGGGGGTGAGGGTGGAGCCATGCCCGATAGTGGCGGTCTTCGGGGTTTCAGACCAGCCAGATCTATTCCTGGGGAGGAGGGCGGACGCCCTTGCCTTTGCCTCCCTGATTGCCCGCCGTAGAATCCTGTTTGGCTGGCGGTCAGCAGCACCACCCAGAGCTGCAGACTGGCTGTCCGACCTCTCGGAATCTCTCCAAATGGAGAAAATCAAATTCGCCATCCGAGGGTCGGACGACGGCTTCCACAGAACGTGGGAGCCATTCATGCAACTGTTCCGGGACCTGTTTGTGGCCAACGTACATGAGGAAGAATAGTCGGGTGGCCAAGAACCAGGGGAAAATGGGCGGGAATCGGGGGAAGGTAGCCGGGGGGAGGGGGGGGGGGGCTACGGGCTCGGTATGGGGGTTTGATGGCAAGCCAAGGCCCAAAACCAAACTATAAATAAATGCCTATAAACATGTGCCTCGGCCATATTGGGGAATGTAAAATATGTATGCTGGCTAAAGGGGGCGGCCACAATTATTGTTATGAAGATGCTTACCTGTAAATAGTCATGTAAAAAAATTTTGTGTTTTCCTTTTTTTTTTTCTTTTCTCTCTCTCTAATAACTTGTAATTTGTCATATATAAAATATGAAAACTCAATAAAAAAATATTTATAAAAAAAAACATTGCGTATGACGGGTGAGTTTCAGATGAAATGTTTGACTCGAAATTGGCAAAATCATTCAATGATTTAAAAAGTGAAAACCAAGTTTGCACAAGTTTGCATCAGCACAGTAATATTCCTTAGAGGTAATGTTTGTGTTGGATTTTTACCTACATTACAAATAGTAGCCCTGGGATGAGATGGTGGAACGTTATAATGTTTTGTTTTGCAGGATATCTGTGCTGGTTAACACATGAAAAATAAATGTGAAATAACAGAGTTTAACATTTTGCAATTGCTGTGTTCAGATGTTGGAGCGTTGAGTGATTGATGTCAGGTTATAAAAATATAAACTGTTATAGCACACATAATAACATTATGAACAGCATTGATCGACATTTAATTCTCATTCTTTTATGAATCATAAAACTTCTATTTGCTTCTGAATGTTGCTCATTTAAAATTCAGTATTGTACCAGCCACTTTTGTTACTTGCTTAATGAGAACTGCATTCTCCAGGCAAATAGGCCATCTGTGTTTCAAATCATTCTTAATTGAAGTAACTTGGAAAAATAAAAACGGAAAATACTGGAACCACTCAGCAGTCAGACGACGCCTGTAGACAGAGTGAAGACAGATTAATGTGTCAGGTCAATGGTACAGAAATGTAGCAAACTGGGGCAGGCATTCTCCACCACTCACCACCTGCCATTTGGAAAAAGACTCTTTGATTCCTGTCTGCCATCCAGTTTTCTATCCATCTCAATAAACTTCCCCAATCCCATGCACTTTAATTTTACACACTAATCTCTTATATAGGACTTTGTTGAAAACCTTCTGAAATTCCAAATAAACCATATCCCCCTCGTCAACTCTACTAGTTACATCCTTGAAGAATGCCAGTAGATTTGTCAAGCATGGTTTCCCTTTTATAAATCCATGCTGGCTCTATCTGATCCTACCACTGTTTTCCACGTGCTCTGCTACTAAATCTTTTGCAACCAGCTCTAGCATTTTCCCCACTATCAGCGCAGGCTGACTGGTCTGTAATTCCACTTTCTTTCTACCTCCCTTTTTGAATAAAGGGGTTGCATTAGCTACCCTCCAATCTGTAGGAATTGTTCCAGAGTCGAGAGAATCTTGAAAGATTATTTCTAGAGCCAGTTCCTTAAGTATTCTGGGATGTGGATTTTCAGTCCCTAGGCATTTAGCAGCTTTCAGTCCCATCAATTTTGCCAACACCATTTCCCTATTAGTGTTGATTTCTTTCAGTTCCTCCCTCTCACTAATTTACCCCAACATTTCTGGTACATTATTTATGTACTCCTTTGTGAAGACAGAATCAAAGTATGTATATAGTTGGTCAGCCATTTATTTGTTCCCCATTATAAATTCCTCTGTTTCTGACTGTAAGGGACCCACATTTGTCTTCAGAACTCTTTTTCCCTTCACATACCTATAGAAGCTTTTCCAGTCAGTTTTTATGTTCCCCACAAGAGTACTCTCGTACTCTATTTTCTCCTTCTTCTTTCAATCGCTTTGTCTTCCTTTGGTGAATTCTAAACTACTTCCAATCCTCAGATCTGCTATTTTTTGTATGCCTCTTCCTTGGATCTATCTCTAATTTCCCGTGTAAGCCATAGTTTGGCCAGCTTGCCTGTTTGATTTTTGTTGCAGACAAGAATAAACAATTGTTGCAGTTCACCCAGGCACTCTTTGAATGTTTGCCATTGCCTATCCATCATCATCCCTTTAAGTAACGTTCCCAAATCGATCATAGCCAACTCATGTCTCATTGTAGTCTCCTTTATTTAGATTCAGGATCTTAGTCTCAGAATTAATTACGTCACTCTCCACCTTCAGGAATAATTATATTATATTATGGCAACCATCCCCAAGAGGCCTCGCACAACTAGATTGCCAATTATTCCTTTCTCATTACACAATACCCAGTCGAGATGGCATGTTGTCTAATTGGCTACTCAATGAATTGGTCTCGAAAACTATCCCATACACACTCCAGGAATTCCTCCTCTATGGTATTGTTACCAATTTGATTTGCCCAATCTATATGCAGATTAAAGTGGCCCATAATTACAGATGTTCCTTTATCGCATGTGTCTCTAATTTCCTGTTTAATGCCATTCCCAACATTATCACTACAGTTTGGGATTCTCTATCGAAGCTGCCTGACCTGCTGACCGTTTGTGACAATTTCTGTCTCAATTGTTCTGATTTCCAGCAACCACGGGGTTTAATTTTATGTTAATTTGAAGGAATTTCTGACAGTGGCGCTGTTTATTTCATGTTTCATCCAAACATGAAATAAACAGCTCCTTCCAATCGAAAACACAAAACTCACTCTGCTACCTCCAGCAACACAGTACAGTGGCAATCACTCAATCCACAGAATGATGGATGAATCAGCTAAACTTCCATTGCTGGGTGATTCAATAATAGAAAAATGACCCAGGGCAGCCTAAGGGTAACAGCATTGGTCTGTGCAACATCACAACATCCAGGCTGCAAAACCAATCTTTAAATGACTGATCAGATTTCAATATGAGCGCCGTGGAGGCAATATTCTGGGCTGCAGAGCAGGAAGGAGAAAGGTGCAGTGCTCCAAAATATTCCTGTACACAGTTACACACTTACATCCGTTCCCGTAGACATACTGGTTCCTCTTGTATACATATTATGTCCTTTTGTATATGCACTGCTCTCTCCTGTATACACATTGCTCCCTATTGTGTACGCACTGTTTCCTCTTGTATACACATTGGGTGGGATTCTCCGCCGGCGGTCTGGAACATTGTGTACAGTTCTGGACACCACAATGTATGAAGGACGTGAACACCTTGGAGAGAGCGCAGAAGAGGTTTACAAAAATGGTTCCAGGGATGAGAAACTTCAGTTATGAGGATAGATTGGAGAGGTTGGGACTGTTCTCCTTGGAGAGAAGAAGGCTAAGAGGAAAGTTGATAGAGATGTTTAGAGATGAGGGAGCTGGACAAAGTAGATAGGGAGAGATTGTTCCTGCTCATAAACGGATCAAGAGCAAAAGGGCACAGGTTTAAAGTGCTTTGCAAAAAAAGGAAATGTAATTTCTAGGTCTGGAATGCCCTGCCTGGAAGGGGATAGGTGGCAGGTTCAATCGAGGCATTCAGGAGGGCATTAGATGAATATTTGAATATAAACAATGTACAGGGGTAGGGGAAAATGCAGGGGAATGGCATTAAGTCATGATGCTCGTTTGGTGAGACAATACAAGCATGATGGGCCAATTGGTCTCTTTCTGCGCCATAATAATTCTGTGATAAATTATAAATAGTTGAGACCCCAGCATTGTTCCCAGTGGCACTTCGCCCATTACAGTTTGCCAACCTGAAAAAAGAAACATTTATCCCTTCTCTCTGTTCTTGTAGCTAACCAATCCTATGTCCATGCTAATACGGTACCCCCTACACCATGAGCTCTTATTTTGTGTAGCAACCTTTGGTGTAACATCTTATCAAAATGCCTTTTGTAAAACCAAGTGCACCACATCTACAGGTTCACCTTTATCCATGTTATCTTTCACTGTTATCATCCTTAATTAACAGAGCTACCCCACCAACAATTCCTAGCTCCCTATCTTTTCAAAATTTCAAATATTTCAGTGTATGCACACTGCTCTCTTCTGCGCACACACTGCTGTCTCCTGTGTACACACTGCTCTTCCCTGTATGCATACTGCTCCCTCTTGTGTACACTCAACTCTTCCCTGTGTACACATGGCTCTCCCATACACATCTGCTCCCTCCTGTGTACACACTATTCCCTCCTGTTCATACATTGCTCTCCCTCAGTGTGCATTGATTTCCCCTGTGTTGTCACTGCTCTCCCCTGTGTACTCACGGCACTCCTGTGTACTCTTTTGCACATGCTGCTTCCTCCCATGTACACACTTCTTCCTCCTGTGTACACACGTCTCCCTCCTGTGTATACACTTCTCCCTCCCGTGTACACACCTCTCGCTCCTGAGTACACACTGCTCCTCCCTTGATTACGTTGATGTAAATCTGGCACAATGTAGCGTATTCCCAGCTGTATTTCTGAGAGACAGTGTGACGGTGGAAAATCCTGAATATGTGCCAAGAAGTGATAGTAAGGAGTTGGTCATAGCCGTAGTTTTATTTCCAGATTTTGTGATGTATAAAATGATTGGAACAGGAAGGTTGCATTGTGATCTTCATCTGACGAGGGCTCTCAGGTATTATGAATGAAGAGAAATCAGCTTTGTAGAATAAAAAGTTAACAAAGTGCATAAAAGCTGCCTGGTAATGAGTGGAATTTTGAAGATTTGTAAACAAATAAACATTAGCATTGATCTATCCTTTTCCGTCTCTTTGTAAATTCTGATTCATTTCAGTGATATCAGCTGAAACATGGGCAAGTGCAGAGCATTAATCAGCTGTGCGATGTGTAAATTATACGTTAATGGCTCAGAGCTTGGAGGTCTGTCATCATTTATAGAATCTGGGCTGGGGAGGAGTCAGAGAAAAGGTCGAAATTTAATTACAATGATCAAATTATGTCAGAAACCACCCAGTGAGTCTCCAGTTTTGGACAGAAAGACAGTTTAAATGAAATAAACAGATTTCAGTAATTCCCAGTCATCCACTTTTGAAATGTTATTTAAAGTCAGGGGGCTGGATTCTCTGTCCCGCCACGCCAGATTTCTGGTTCAGCACGCCGGCGGGATTCTTCGATTTGCCGGCTGGTCAATGGGGTTTCCCATTGTGGGGCAGCCCCACGTTGTCTGGAAACCCCCGGGGCTGCCGGCAAAGCAGAGCATCCCGACGGCGGAGAATCCAGCCCCCAGGTCCCAATTTGAAGATCTGGGAATTATACCTCCTGCTTCCCCCTATTCTCCCATTGCTCCCACCTCCCAACCCCTCACCTTTCTCGCTCCCACATCCACCCTCATTCCAATACCCCAATACACTCCCATCCCTCTCCCTCACTACCCCTTACCTTCTCCCCAATTTCTATTCCCTCGCTCCCCACTCCTCCTCCATCCCTTTCCCTCACTCCCCCTCTCAACCCCTCACCCTTACATCCCCTTCCCTCACTCCTCATCCACCAACCTCCAGCCTTTCCCTCACAGCCACCCACCCCTCAACCTATAACCCTCTCCTCACTCCACCCTCCACCCCGCATCCGCTTCCCTGACTCCCCACCCCTCTCCCTCCTCCATCCCTCTCCACCCCTCATCCTCCTCCACCCCATGACTAATTCCTCACCAGTCATCTTCCATTCCCTTCCTTCACACACCGCACCTCCACCCCTCATCCTTCAACCCTTTCCCATGCTCCTCACTCCTCCCATCATCCACCCTTCTTCCCTCCTCCCCTTTCACTCCATTATTCCAAAGCGATCGTTCCCGCCACAGCATCCTGGTCCATTCCTCAGTCACCATCAACATTCTCTCCCTTCCCTAAAGCTCCTTTCTACGCAACAGCTGCCCTTTCACCTCCTCTTTTGTACCAGCCAAAACCAACAAACACTTCTTCCAGATGAAACAGTGACTAACTTGTCCTTCTTTCAGTTTAGTATTCTGTCTTCACTGCTCACAATGCCGCTGGTTTACATTGAGGAGACCAAACGCAGACTGGGTGATACCTGAGGAAAAACATCCACTTAATCAACAGGCTGCAACCCCAAGCTCCCAGTGACCAAACATTTTAATCATCTGTCTCATCCCAACCCTCCCCCCCCCCTAACTCTGACCTCTTCAACCTCTGCCACTTTTCCAGTGAAGCTCAATATACTAATAAATTCAAGGAACAGCTCCTCATCTGTTGATCAGACACTTTACAGCCTTCCAACCTCAACAATGAGCTCAGCAATTTCAGATCAAAATGTCTGCCCCATTTCTTATTGAACATCAGCATCAAACAATCATTTGCTGCATTACTTGTCCATTTCCTTTTCCTTTTAATCATCTCTCCTGCCTTCCACCCAATCACAGACCTACCCTTTTATTCTTTCACCTCTCCCCAATATCACTGCCTCTGTATTTCTTATAAACCTCAAACATCTCAAACTGTTTCCAGTTTATTACGATCCCAACCAGACCCCAACAGTGGCTTAGACACTGGGCTGAAACCGCGATATTTTTGTTTACTTTGTAATATAATGCAGAGAGAATGATTAGCTCCAGGAGTGACTGTAAGAAAAAATAGGGTTTGGTTATTTTTTAAACAAAATTTTATCATGAGGTACAATATTAAACTGATTTTATCTTCAAACCTGAAGCGAACAGCTACGATTACACCTTAACACTGCTCCTCCATTTCCCATTAAACAACAAGAAAAAAAACATGCAGCACTCAATGCAGTTTAAACAAGATGTGGAGGTGCTGGCGTTGGACTGGGTGAGCACAGTAAGAAGTCTTACATCACCAGCTTAAAGTCCAACTGGTTTGTTTCGAATTACTAGCTTTCGGAGCACTGCTCCTTCCTCAGGTGAATGAAGAGGTAGGTTACAGAAATATATATATGGACAAAGTCAATGATGCAAGACGATACCTTGAATGCAAATCTTTGCAGGTAATTAAGTCTTTACAGGTCCAGACGGAGCAACTGGAGAGAGGGATAATCACAGGTTAGACAGCTCCATCTGGACGTGTAAAGACTTAATTACCTGCAAAGACTCGCATTCAAAGTATCATCTTGCATCTTTGACTTTGACTATATATATCTGGAACCTACCTCTTCATTCGCCTGGGGAAGGAGCAGTGCTCCGAAAGCTAGTGACTCGAAACAAGCCTGTTGGACTTTAACTTGGTGTTGTAAGACTTCTTATAGTTAAACAAGCAAGGCCTAAAGTGATACTTGTATTACAAAGCAGATGCAGGCTCTTGTGGGAACCCCTTCATACTCTGAAGGTCTTCAAATGGCTGCTTCACTTGAGTTGTTTCAAACTTTTCCTTGTCTCCAGACAAGGCATCTTTGTTTTTAAATATTATCACTTTTAAAATTATCTCAGTGGGAAAGAAAGCTGCCTCTCCTGTGGTCACACAAGGCTTTCCAGATCAGAGCTTTCCTTTAAATTTCTCCCAAAATACTAACCTGCTAATGCTTTCAAAATGGCTTCATGCCTCTTAGCTCCACCCAACACATACCTCATCTCCTCAAGACGAAAAGACAGAGGGTGTGATCTACCGGCCGCATTGTGCCCAAAAGATGGTGTGGCCAGTAGGTGCCGTGATCTACCAGGATCTACCCGGCTCGCCACGCCCCACAAGAACTAATACAGTCTCACGAAATGTCGCGATCTGAATCCCTCCCATTGTGGACGGATTCGCTATCTGGCAAATCTGTATATTCGAGCGAGACAGATAGTTTCACTCTAATATGCACTCGCCAGATCTACCAGGGCCCTGGGATCTAACCCTTTTGCCTTAGAGACCTTGGGTGAGTTCCATTCAATGCTGGTCCCCACAAACAGGGACCCGATGGAACGGAACCTGTGGGGATCTCTCAGGGGATCGGAAACCTCCAGTGGATCAGGGGTCCCCAGGTGCTTTTGGGCACCTTGACACTGCCTGCCTGGCAACCTGGCAGTGCCACCTGGGTGCCATCCTGGCACTATCAAGGTGCCCAGGTGGCACTGTCAGGTGGAAGGGGTATTGCCAGGCTGGCAGTGCCAAGACGCCAGACTGACATTTTTCCCACAATGGATATCAGGCCCAGGGATGCCCTGTGCCAGTGGGATGTGAGGGGGGCCTAAGGACCCCCTTATAGGTGAGTTGGGGCTTTGGTGGGGGGGAGGGGGGAGTTCGGGGGTCGCTTAGGGGGGTTGAGAGATCGCGACACCCTTTATAAATAGTGTCCCAATCTCTTCCTACACTCAAGAGTTTTGGCGAGTGCAGCTCCTCAGTGCAGGAAATGGGACTAAGTGCAGCATTGGTGGGGTGATCCCTGCTGAGGCCCTGGATAGAAACAGCATCCCGATAGATAGCATGGTGTTTCTCGGTGCTGTGAGCGCCCGGATATAGCCGGCTAAATGCACTTGTCACAGAACTCTGTTGCTGCCAGAGCTGCTGAGCATTTCCAGCAATTTCAGCTTTTATTTCACAAAGTCAAATCCATTTGTATGGATGAAGAAAGAGAGAAAATGTGTGACGACCCATGCAGACACAGCGAGAATGGGCAAATTCCACACAGACAATCACCCGAGGCCAGAAGTGGACCCGGGTCTCCGGCACTGCGGGGCAACAGTGCTAACCACTGTGTCTCCTTTATTCTGTCATGGAATGTGGGTGACACTGACAAGGCCAGTATTTGTTATCATCCATAATTTCCCTTGATTTGAATGGCTTCTTAGGCCAATTCAGAGAACAGTTAAGAGTTACCAACATTGTTGTGGGCCAGGAGTCTCATCCAGGCCAGACCAGCGATGGTTAGCAGGTTTTCTTCTTAAAAGACATTAGTGAACCAAATGGGTTTTCGCAATAGTGTCGACATTACCGAGACTAGCTTTATATTCCAGATTTATTATTCTAATTTAAATTCCATCAGCTACTATGGTGCGGTTCGATCCCAGATCCCCAGAGCATAAGTCTAGGGGCGCGATTCTCCGACCCCCACGCCGGGTGGGAGAATTGCGGGAGTGCCGGGCGATTCACGCCACGCTGCCCCGGCACCCCCACGCGATTCTCCCACCCCACCCACAAAACGGCGTGCCGCGTTTTGCGACAGGCCGATCGGAGAATCGCTGCTCTGGTCTTCCGGTGATTCTCCGGCCCGGATGGGCCGAGCGGCCTGCCCAATCCGACGGGTTCACGCCGGCGCCAACCACACCTGGTCGCTGCCAGCATGAACAGCGCACAACTGCTGCATGTTGGGCCTGTGGGGAGAGGGGGGGGAGGGAGGATCGAGCACCAGGGGGGTGCTCAGGAGGGGTCTGGCCTGCGATTGGTTCCCACCAATCGTCGGGCTGGCGTCTCTGAAAGACGCACTCTTCTCCCTCCACCGCCCCGCAAGATCACTCCTCCATGTCTTGCGGGGCGGCGGAGGGGAGGACGGCAACCGCGCATGCGCGGGTGACATCATTTAAGCGCCACCGGCGAGCATCAAGGCCCGGAACGCGTAATTGATGCGGCGCCGCTCCTAGCCCCCTGGTGGTGGGAGAATAGAGGGCGAGGAGCGGCCTCCGACGCCGGAGTGAAACACTTCGGTTTTCACTCCGGCGTTGGCACTTTGTCTCCCTTTGGGAGAATCGCGCCCTCGGTCTCTGGATTACCAACCCAGCAACATTAACACTATACCACTGCATTGAACGTTTAATGGGTTTATGGGCTCACAGCCAAGCCTGTAGTGTTAGGTTGTACTGGGAACAGTGCCTTCAACTGGTCTGAGCTGTGGTTTGAAGTGTGGTGTGGTATTGGACAATGTGACTTGGGTCTTTGTTTCCAATGTGTCCTTTGTGTTGGCAAATGATGAAGGTCATCACCCACTGTCAGCACATCATTTGAATCTCAGGGAATGAAATTTGCATGTCATTCCTCAATATCGAAGGGAATAGTTTTTTGGGGTGGGGTTCACAGGGGTGTTAACACTGATTAAGGGGGAATGGCAAAAGAGGCAAAAATGGCATGAAGAAAAATGCATTTACACGGTGAGTGGTTTGGAATGTGCTGCCCGAGGATATGGTGGAGGTAGATTCAACTGTGGCTTTTAAAAGGGAATTGGACAATTATCTGAAGAGAAAAGATATTGCAGGATTGGGGGAAAAGGCTGGGGAGTGAGACTTGCTGAGTTGCTCTTGCAGAGGGCTGGCATGGCCATGATGGGCTGAATGACCTTTCTGTGATTTGATGGAAATTGGGAACTATCACTCACTGCGTCTCTGGAGACATTGAGCTTCCCAGGCCATAGGAGGCCCCCCCACCTTCAACCTCCAATGGCAGACTCCCACCTGTGCTCTGGGACACGGTACCCAATCCTCAGGACATTGAGCCATGATGGAACCATCAATTCACCAGACACGTGGTTCCGATATGAATCTAGGCTTTAATCGACTTACTACAGAGCCAGCCTGTTACCCGTTGATGAACTCTCAGTGAACTGCAGGCTGACTCTGGACAAGGGTATTTATACAGCAGCACTAGGGGGAGGAGTCGTGGGCGGAGCCAAGGGTGGAGCCCTGTACAAGCTCCTGAGCATTCCCAGAGCTACTCCCCCTAGTGGTCGGATAACGCTACTGCGCTTACAAAGACATAGTGTGAATTATCATATTACATTCACCACAAGCCCAACCTTCCCTGGCAGGCCATCCCAAAAACTGGATGCCAAACTCGAAACCCCCGCAAGACGTAACTGCCCTAAACTCCAGAACACAAAACTGCCCGAGGACATGTGGACTACAATGGGCCCCCCTGGGGCTCTCCCCAATGCTGGGAATCTGCTACCTTTGGTACCCGAGGGCAGGAAAGGCAGCGTGACAAATTAATGGAGAAAAATTTAATTGAAGGCAACTTAGCTACTTGAAAATTACTAAAATAATGCTACATGATTGATCCAAGTCTGAAATCATACAGCTGTGAATATTACTTTGTGATATTTTGAAAGTTAGATATTAGAGATCTTCCCAAAAAGGAACAAGCAAGCACTCGCAGTGACGAGAAACACATGGCTATTCAACGCTACTCGCTTTGAATAAGGGGCCTGAACGGGGAATCTGCGGCCAAGGACACACATAGCCCTGCTTTTTACAATGGGGAGCTCCACTCGCCGGAACTCCCCATTGCAGCGAGAGACCGATCTCCAAGGCCCCGAAAATAATCCATGACCTTCCCCCAGCCCAAACTCAAAATGGGAGGATTCCCCCCGCCCCCCCCCCCCCCCCCCCCAACACCCACAGCAGACAACCTCGGCTCGATCGGCGTGTAAATAATGCCAGCTTGGCACCTTGGCAGTGCCCTGCCAGCTGGCAGTGCCACCTGGGCACTTCCAGGGTGGCAGGCTGGCAGTCCAAGGGTACCCAGGTGGCATCAGATGTGCCAGGGCACCACCCTGCCCAAAGGACGTGCAGCTGGTGAACTCTGACCCTCCTGGAGACCCCCACGACTGCCGTTCCCTCTGGTCCCCAAACGGCATTCGCCCAAGGCCTCCAAGGCACAGGGATTGAATCCCAAAGCCTCAGGTATCTCGGGAATTGGCACATTAGAAAAAGGCTTACTGCTTCGCTCTAATATGCAGATTTGCTGAAAAGTGATTCTCCTTGCAACATCTCCGGAGATTGTGTTGAATCTCGCGAGGCCTTGGGAGCCGGAAAGATCCCGGGAGCAGCGTCTCCCGGCTACGCTGCGCCGCAGCGAGCTGCTTTTCCGTGTAGTGTGGCCAGAGGAACGCGCCCTAATTCTCTTCCTGTCTCTATCACTTGAAAAAATGTAGTAAACAGTGGGAACAGACGTTTGAAGGCAGTAGACAAGCTAATCGGGCAGGCACTTGGCGAGTCTGCACCAGCCTGCTTTGAACAAAGACAACCCTTCACAGATTCTAATCTCTTATAATGGTCCTAATGGCCTAAGCACTAACTGCTCTAACACAATTGTTTCAACAAGCGAGTTTTGTTTAATAACCCAAAACTATTATCTCCCAGTAAAACAACTCCAGTTTCCAGCCGTGGAAATATACCTCCTTTGTGCCACATCGAGGAGGATGGGTGAGAGGTGTGTCCCATGACTTCCCTCCTAGCTACACTGCAATATTGTCCAGTAGAACTAAACTCCGGCAGTTTCTGTTTTGTCCTCCACAAGAACAGAACTCCAGGCAACAGCCTGTGCTCTCTACCCTCAAGCCAGTGGCAGCAGAAGGAATTCTGGCCCACACCAAAAACTGCCAGAAACTCGGAACTCGTGCCTCTGTGACTAATTCACTCTGCATGACTTCTCCCATTGTGGAAGTCTTGTTCCAGAAAGACGGATCACCGGACAATCAAACGTAGTCCAAAGATGTGCAGGATGGGTGGGGTTATGGGGTAATGGGGATAGGACGGGGGCGTGGACCTGGTGCAGACCCGATGGGCCAAAAGGCCTGATGTGCCATCAATTGTACGCGAGGCGAGTGCTTTACCAAAGTCAGGCTTTAATAGACTAGAACACAGCGCTGCGATCGCCTACAATGGAAAGGACGATCGTCAGGCGTCTGACCATTTATACCTTGTTAATGGAGGCGTGGTTAACTCAGCCTCTCGGCCAATCGGTCGAGAGGCACATGACCGACCAGGGCCAATGGTAAGCCGACGTTCTGGCCCAATGGCAGACAGGTATGCAGATCATATCACCACAAGGCCTCCTTCTGCACTGTCGGGATTCTATGGAATCAGTTAACCTCCCCTTGGAAGAAACCTCCTATTGGACTTCTGATCCTGGGCTCTGGACTCGTGTAAAACCTTAACTTGTATTTAATTGCGGTTGTGCCCTGAACACTCTTCCTTTTCCCTTATCATCCATTTATTGTGCAAGTGCAAAAGTGGGGGGAATGTGTGAAACCCCTTTCATGTGTGTGTGCTTGTGTAAAAATAAACCAATCCTTTTATTGTCATTTAACCTCGAGTTGCTATGCAATTCATTCATAAAGAATTGGAACATTCCAAATTTAAGGGTTGGGGGAAATGTGCCATAATTTATAAAAGGGGGAATCAGACTAAATAAATACCTTCCTATTTATGGACAGTGGAGAGTAGGGAAATCAGGGCAGTTTAAATTGACCCCCACTGACCTCCTGTTCATGACATATAAGATTCTAACTATAGTGACGGGAGTAGCAAAAATGAAAAGGCTGATGCTCCAGGATTGAATCGAAAAGACCAGTTTTCATTGCCATAAAGTCAAACATTTGAAAACTAGGATAAACAATAAATTTAGTCTTTTTTTAATATAAATTTAGAGTACCCAATTCATTTTTCCAATTAAGTGGCAATTTAGCGTGGCCAATCCACCGACTTTGCACATCTTTTCGGGTTGTGGGGGCAAAACCCACACAAACACGGGGAGAACGTGCAAACTCCACACAGGCAGTGACCCAGAGCCGGGATCGAACCTGGGGCCTCAGCGTCGTGAGACTGCTGTGCTACTCACTGAGCCACCGTGCTGCCCCTAACAACAAATTTAGTCTTTGACAGCAATGCTCAGAAATTAAAAATCAAGAACATTTCGAAGCCCTGGGATGGAGCTCACATTGTTGTGCTTGACCTGATCTAGAAATACCTGGGACAAGCAAGAGGTAGCTAATCCCACGCACCCAATCCCCTCCAACCTCTGCGAGCAGAAAAAAATGGATGAATTAATTTTACTTCGAAGGGTTACATTTCCTGGTTGATGCAGTGGATGTGCAAACGCTTCTCCTGCTTATACTAAATTCTGCTCTCAGCTCTCTCAACACAAATTAAAACAAGCCCATTAAAAGTGCAGAGAGGATCAGTGCAGGAGTAAGGAATATATCCCCCAAACTTTGACACTACTTTAAACGCAATATGCAGCAAGTGCGGGGTGTATTCATTTCCTTATTTCTGGCAAGTCTGGCGCCAGAGGTGTCTGTCTTCTATCTGGCGCACACTGAAAGGTCTTGCTGGAAATATCCTCAGCAAGGTGAAAGAGATAAACGAACCAATGGACTACTTAAATACACGGAACATTAACAGATCATTAAGAATTTAAGAGAATAAATCTCAGCACAGTGGAATGAATCCGGAAGCTCAAAGATACATTAAATTCTCAGTGAATCTTTATTGTTTTGTACATATTTATCGCTGCCCTCAGTCCAGGAAGAGCCTAGTTTCACCGTCCTCGTACAGCCTGTCACAGAATTAACTGCTCAGAAGCTACTGTGAAGTCATTTCTTTCCACAAGATGCCATCCTGAGTGAATTAACTGTGGGAGTGTGGCCCTTTATGGGGGCGAGCTCCACTGACCCATGTAAACGGCTTGGGGCCAATCGCGCAGGAGTCTGCAAACCACTGCTAACGAGTGTTTGTGCGACCCTGGGAACAGGACTCTGGGCAGTGTGGACCAGGGAGCTGACGAGTAAAGACCTGTTGAATAGTGTTCTGTGCCCGTTACCTAACTGCCTTTGCCTTTCATTAAGAACTCCCTTTTGTTTCCGAATGGAAGTCTCCAGTGTGTGTCTTGAGCCACCATGTCAACTTTAAAGACATTTACCTGCAAACACCTGAGGCTGGATTCTCTGCATCGCGACGGGGGAACCGCGAATCGCGATTGGGCGGATAGTCGAGCAGCAGCCGAAAATCGAGGTTGGTACCGGGCGCCGAACAGACCGGCATCCTGCAATGCCGGGCCGGCTGCATCAACACACACCACACCACATCACTGTGCAAAACCAGCATTTGCATGCATTAGCATATCACTACCGGAGTTAGCCCGGTGTTCTCCGGGCCGTCGCGATGCTCTGCCACCACCAAGTGTGGTATTTAAAACGGGTCCCGGTGGTGTGGCGGCTGGGACCTCTGCTCTTTGTGGTTTTTATAAACGGCTTGGATGAGGAAGCGGGAGGGTGGGTTAGTAAGTTTGCCGATGACACGAAGGTTGGGGGAGTCGTAGATAGTGTCGAGGGCTGTTGCAGGTTACAACAGGACTTTGACAGGATGCAGAGCTGGGCTGAGAAGTGGCGGATGGAGTTCAACCTGGATAAATGTGAAGTGATTCATTTTGGAAGGTCGAATTTGAATGCTGAATACAGGGTTAAAAGCAGGAGTCTTGGAAGTGTGGAGGAACAGAGGGATCTTGGGGTCCACGTACATAGATCCCTCAACGTTGCCACCCAGGTTGATAGGGTTGTTAAGAAGGTGTATGGTGTGTTGGCTTTCATTAAGAGGAGCATTGAGTTTAAGAGCCGCGAGGTTTGCTGCAGCTTTGTTAAACCCTAGTTAGACCACACTTGGAATATTGTGTCCAGTTCTGGTCGCCTCATTATAGGAAGGATGTGGATGCTTTGGAGAGGGGACAGAGGAGATTTACCAGGATGCTGCCTGGAATGAGGGCATGTCTTATGAAGAACGATTGAGAGAGCTAGGGCTTTTCTCACTGGAACGAAGAAGGAAGAGAGGTGACTTGATAGGGGTGTACAAGGGGATGAGAGGCATGGATAGAGCGGATAGCCAGGGTGGAAATGGCTGTCACGAGGGGACATAATTTTAAGGTGATTGGAGGAAGGTATAGGGAGATGTCAGAGGTAGGTTCTTTACACAGAGAGGTGGGTGTGTGGAATGCACTGCCAGCAGAGGTGGTGGAATGTGTCATTAGGGACATTTAAACGACTCTTAGACAGGCACAAGGACAGCAGTAAATTGAAGGGGTGTAGGTTAGGTTGACCTTCGATTAGGATAAATGGTTGGCACAACATCGTGGGCTGAAGGGCCTGTACTGTGCTGTACTGTTCTATGTTCTATGTTCTATGATAGAGAGGAGGTAAGAAAAGTCCCCAAAAGCACAGCAGTGAGCTGACTGTTGTACTGCCGGCTGGGGGGTGCCAGCCATAGCCGGGGGTAATAGTGGGGACTGACTCAGAGATATGGTATGGGTTCGGCATGTCCCCCCAGCTTGGCCGGGCATGGATAGGCATTGCCACGGTCTGCAAGGCAGCCGCTCTTACAGGTTACAGGCCCCTGACTGCGCACTCCACTGACTGCCCACTGTGCCCTGTAAATGTGCAGAGCGCCACTGGTCATACGGACTCCTCCCACCCGAGGCCACCCCCGTGAGAGCCCTCCGACCCCAGCGGAACCACCAATGGGATGGGCATGGCCTTGCACACCCAGTGGCTCACCAGAAAGCACGTCCCACTGCAGGGGAAACAGAGGATGAATAGAGCTCACCCGAGACAGCGGACGCATGCACCGTGGCCTCTGGCACCCTCCATGACACAACACCCCCTCAGGGCAGAGACCCCACTCCGCAGGACCAGCAGCTGTCTCTAAGTCCTGCCTCTCCACCACACCCCTGCTCCCATTATCCTGCCCCTCGACTGATTGGCACAGCCCATGTGCCGCATACAGGACTAACATTACACGACAGCTACGGTCCCACCAGGTACCCACCCCCCAACACCCTGCTCCATACATGGGCTCTGCCCACATGCATGCACCAAGCAACAGTTTTCTCCTGGGGGGACAGATAATGCACAGTGTGAGACAATTGGACACAGACTGCACAGGGGGTCCACAGTTGGTGGACTGTGTGTGCCGGACATCCAGCCATCGCGGTACAGATGTTGGCATGTGGTGCAAGGTGGGGTGCAAGGGGGCTGCCCACCTCTGTGGAGGGGAAAGTGCATGCAGGGTGCGGGATGCGGCTGATGTCAAGGGCACGGAAGTGGTGACCCACCATGGCTGGCCTGTGGTTGCTTGTCCTCATGCAGCCCTGCCTATCCATCCGCCTGGTGGGGGCTGCATGGGGGTGAGGATTGAGGGATGGGAGTGTGTGGGATGTGGGCGGTCCCAGGAGCAAGTAGGTGGTGACTCACCCAGGCAGTCCTGAGGAAGTCATGCAGCTTTGTTTGGCACTGCTGCTGGCGGTCCTCCCGGTGGGGCCCACGGCGCTCACCGGCTCTGCCACCTCCGCCCAGGCCCAGTTGACCTTGGCGGGTGGCAGCCTCCTTCCCACCCTGGGGAACAGGGTGTCGCCTCCAGGGTGTCTATCCTGGTGTCCAGCTCTGCGTCTGCAAACCTCGGGGCCGCTCTTCATGAGCCATCTTCTTGGCTGGAATGAGAGTGTGTGGGAGTGGAATACTGAGATTCAGCTCCAGTTTTTCAAGCTCTCCAGTGACAATCCCGACCCCAGCGAATCCCATGCCGTCGTGAGTTGGAATTCCACTAGTTTCACGTAGGGAGGGTGGTGGCTCATTAGCAAGTCCTTAAAGGACTGGCCCTCATCTGGTTTGGGGAACAGTCCTAATTCAGTCCCGGCATCAATACTTATCCCAAATGGAAAATCCACCCCCTGCTCTTCTATTATAATAAATTAGCATTAAATTACTATGATCAGTGCCCCTCTGCATTTTTCCAAAATTACCCCTAAATTCCAAATATATTTGAGTAGAAATCTCTCTTGCACCATGCTGCAAAGGTACGTTGTTAAAAAAATATTAATTCATGAGGTGGGTGTTGCTGGCTGAGTCAGCATTTATTGCCCGTGCCTAACTGCCTCGAGAAGGTGTTGGTGAGCTGACTTTTTGAACTACCGCAGACCTATTGGGTAGGTGCACCCACTGTGCTGTATCAGGTCAGTTGCTGGTTTTATGCAGGGCCTGAGTTTTAACTCCATTGGGGTCGGATAGCTTAGTTGGCTGGATGGCTGATTTGTGATAGAGAGTGACGCCAACAGTATGGCTTCAACTCCTGTACCAGCTGAGGTTTGTTATGAAGGCCCTGCCTTCTCAACCTTGCGCCTCACCTTGAGGTGTCGTGACCCTCAGGTTAAATCGCTAGCTGTCGGCTCTCAAACGGGTGAGCAGCCTCGGATCCTCTGGGATTGTGGTGACATTTACATTCATTTACTTCCACTGACTGCAATTGAACTGAATATTAGATGCTCAGTATACCCAGCAGACAATCTGATGCTACCGACAAATCTCTGCTTATAGAACATAGAACATAGAACAGTACAGCACAGAACAGGCCCTTCGGCCCTCGATGTTGTGCCGAGCAATGATCACCCGACTCAAACCCACGTATCCACCCTATTCCCATAACCCAACAACCCCCCCCCTAACCTTCATCATATCTTTCCCTTTTACAATGGTATTGTCAATGAATTAGTAATCCAGAGACTCAGGGCAACCTGGAGACACAGGTTCAGATACCACCATGATCGATGATGAAATTTGAATTAAATTTAAAAATCTGGAATTAAAAGGCTAATGATGACCATGAGACCATTGTCAATTGTCATAAAAGCCCATCTGGTTCACTAATGCCCTTTAGGGAGGGAAATCTGCCCTCCTTACCCAGTCTGGTCTACATGTGACTCCAGACCCACAACAATGTGGTTGACTCTTAAATGCTCTTTGAAATGGCCGAGGAAAACACTCAGTTGACGGGCAATAGCTGCGGGCCCAGCCAATGATGCTCACATCCCATGAATGAATATCCCAAAATCACTAAAACTGATTATCTGGTCATGATTGCATTGCTGTGTGTGGGATCTTGCTGTGCATGTATGGGCTGCCTTGTGTCCTACATTACACTCATGGCGATACTTCAAATAGTATGTGTTTAGCGCTTCCTGAAGTCACAAAGGTCATGATATAAATGCAAGACTGCCTTTCTTTTAAGTACATGAACACTAAAAGTATTCTGTGTGGAAATTCCCTTTGAATGAAACTATTGTGCGTGCCAATCAGATTTAATCTCTTTAAATAAAGATAAGGAGAATATCCAAAGAGTAAAGTGAGTGAACCTTCACAGTCTACTATACAGGCAGTGACCATGTGACGCAGGCAGGTTTTTGTATGGCTGGGGAAGAATTATAGTTTGATATCGAGGTTAACAATCCATTTAATAGCTTCAGTTAGTACAGTTTAATGGCTGTGATGCCATCAGGAATGGATCATTCAGGGCAGAAGTTCAGTATGTGGGTCATGGACTGACTCTGAAGGCTACAGTCACAATTTGAGCTGTGTTTCATGTTCCACTTATCTTCCACACATCCTCATTGTATCATGCCATATGGCGGCATGGTGGCACAGTGATTAGCAGTGTGGCTTCACAGCTCCAGGGTCCTGGGTTCAATTCCAGCCTTGGAGTCTGTGTGGAGCTTGCACGTTCTCCCCGTGTCTGCGCGGGTTTTCTCCGGGTGCTCCGGTTTCCTCCCACAGTACAAAGATGTGCAGGTTAGATGGATTGGCCACGATAAATTGCCCCTTAGTGTCCAAAAGGTGAGATGGGGTGACTGGGTTACACAGATAGGGTGGAGGCGGGGGCTTAATTAGGGTGCTCTTTCCAAGGGCCAGTGCAGACCCGATGGGCCGAATGGCCTCCTTCAGCACTGTAAATTCTATATTTTCCATGGAACGTTGAAACCTGGGACTTCACTACTTGGAGCAGTTACCTGGTTATGGCCGGAGATGTTTGCAGTCAACCAGCACTTGCACCATTGGGATGTGGGGCTGTCAGAGGAGTTGGAATTCTCTGGCGGCGGGATTCTCTGGTCCTGCTGGCAGCGGACTCCCGCCCGTGGGTTTCCTGGCGCCTTGGGGGTGGCTTCAATGGCAATTCCCATTGACAGCATCGGAAACAAAGAATCCAGCAGCCAGCAAACGGTGCCGCAAAACGCACAGCTGGGAGGCCGCAGAAATGCACTCCAGTTTGTGGAGTGTTGGAGTAAATTCCAATAGGGACTATAGGGTTTTGGATGAGATCCTGTGCCAAAGGCAGCGCTTTATTAGCTGTCAGTTGCCTGGTGTTCTTTGAGGAGGATACCAGGTGGTTCAATATGTGCCAGTACAGGAAACTACTCGAGCTGTTGTTATGAAGATGTGTTTGATGGCCGATCTTACTTTATAATCTCACCAGCTGGAAACATATATAGTGAACCTCTTGACACTTCTTTCTAAACAAAGCACTGACCTACAGGGGCTGCGATGCTGCATTTAAGAAGGACATAGACTGTTTCATGAAGACATCTACAGAACTCTCGGAGACAGTGGTCACAAAGGTTGACCCGGCCCTTGGTTGTAAATGTTGTTGGATTTGAGCTGACAGTCAGAGAGATGGGGTTGTCATTCAGCTGACCTCAAACTGTTGGGCACATTTAGCGGGTGCCTCTCGGTGGCTGCAACGCTGAGGAACACACCGCTATTCAATGGCACTTTGCCATTTTTTGGTCTCGGGGGGGGGGGGCGTTTTTGCCAAGACCGCACTTCGAGGTGATTTCCTGCTGGCAAGCAAATCCGTGGATCGGTCACCACTTTATCCGACTGCCCTGATCTTCCCCTCCCCTTTTATGCCGCCTATTTTATTGAACCCTCCTCACCGCCCCAAACTACGGGAGGCCCCTGGGACTTCCCCTCACCACCCCTTCAAGTGGCAAAGCCATCCCCTGGCTGGTTTAGCTCACAAGGCTAAATCGCTGGCTTATAAAGCAGACCAAGCAGGCCAGTTCGATTCCCGTACCAGCCTCCCCGGACAGGCGCCGGAATGTGGCGACTAGGGGCTTTTCACAGTAACTTCATTGAAGCCTACTCGTGACAATAAGCGATTTTCATTTTCATTTCATTTTCACAGGCAGTGCCAACATGAGAACCCTACCACTGGCACTCTGGCAGTGACAGGGTGACACTGCCTGGGCGCCAGGTTGGCAGTGCCCAGGTGTCAGGGGGATGCAAGGGTAACACCCTGCCCCCTGTCCCAGGAGCACAGGGATAGAGGCAACAACAGCCTTAAGCCCCTCTCTTTCTCTGAAAGCTCCCTCATCAAACCTGAGGTGTTGGTGATTTGAAAACTCACTGGAAGACTTCATTGCTGCAAACCAAGAGTTCTTGAAGGAGGATTCTAAATCAAAACCACTGGGCCGTAGAATCCCCATTGGCGCCTAAATCGGGGGCAAAGCCACTTTTGTGATGCTCTGCCCTTCAAAATGGCGTACTGCAAGTACGCCGCACGCCATGGGGACAGCCTCAGGATGTTACCTGAGGCCCTTCCCCAATGCTCCGCCCCCGATGAGCCGAGTTCCCAACGGCATGGAGCGCATGTGCTATTTTTTTTCGGGAACCCAGCTGTGGACTAAGTCCAGTGCCACTGCAGTCGGGGGGTGGAGGGGGTGCGGAGGGGGGAGGATCGATCCGTGGGCAGAGGGGGATTTGGCGGGGGCTGGGGGCACTGGTGAGGGGTGGTCCAGCCCTGGCGAGCCTGACCAAAGAGGGACACTATTTGGCAGGCCAGGTCCGTGTGCGGCCGAAGCCATGTTGCACAGAGACAATGGAAGGCTGTCCCACCTCTGAAAATCCGCCCTTATCCTACTTGCCAAACGAATGAAGCCCAGCTTGCGAAGACTCGCCCAGTCCCGTGCCACCCGAACCCCCAGATAGTGACAGCTAGTCCCAGTACAGCGAAAAGGCGGCCCCCTGCAACTCAGCTCCCCCCCTGGAGGGACCGACCACAAAATACTCACTCTTCCCATCATTCAACTTATATCCTGAAAAAGAACCGGTCCTCTCCAATATCCTCTTACTATCACCCATCACTGTCTTACATACAAGAGATTATTGGCGTACCAAGGTTCCCTGTGCTCTACTGCTCCCCCTCACAATCCTTGTCCACTTGTTCGAGACCCTCAATTGCCAATTACTCAATCGCCAATGTGAAAACCAGCAGAGACGACAGAGGATAGCCCTTCCTCGTCCCCCTATACAAGGGCTCCGAACGCATGGTGTTAGTTTGCACACTAGCTGACAGTGCTGCGTACAACAGCCGCACCCACGGCACAAACCCAGGCCCAAACCTAAACTTCCCCACAACCGTAAACAAGTTTCCCCATTCAACTCTATCGAAGGCCTTTTCTGCGTCCAACAACACAATTATCTTTAGCTCTGGCCCCACCACCGGTGCAAGAACCACATTAAGTAGCTGCCGCACATTAGCCAACAGCTTCCTGCCCTTTAAAAAGCTCATCTGGTCCTCACCCACAACCTCCGGAAAGCCGTAATGCCGGAACCTTCACTAGGAGTTTTGCAACCACATTAGGCAGAGAAATCAGCTGATATGATCCACACCCTGTGGGAGCCTTATCCTTCTTTGAAAGGAGGTAAATAGAAGCCTGCCCGAAAGTCTCCAGAAGACAACCCTGTGTCAGTGAATCATTAAACATCCCCAACACCAATGGGGCCAACTTATCCAAAGGTTCTCATAAAATTCTACCGGGAAGCCACCTAGCCCAGCGCATTCCCAGCCTGCATCTTCCCCAAAGCCGTACACCTCCTCCAACCCCAACGGCGCCTCCAAATCTTCCCGCAGCTCCTCCTCTACCTGAGGAAACCCTCAACCCCTCTAACTCCTGGGTGAATTAATGAGTTTCAACCCACTTTTCTCTCAGTTTTCTCTTCTCCAGAGGAAAGAGCTGCCACCGATTTAATTCTTCCTGTCAGTTACATCCTCTCAAATTCTGATTCATTAAGTTGAGATCCACTGCTGGTCGTACACCTGAATCATGAGCCGTTTTAGCCTGAAGCACCAACAGTGTCAGCCGTTGCAGCGAATCAGTCAATTGTGGCGCAATAGCACCACCTGCAGGGCTGCCCGAAAAGCTCTCATTGTTGGAATCAGTGATTGATTGGCTGCCCTTTATCCGGTGACGGGTCCTGATTCCCATTCAGTGCCGAGTTTGTTCCAAACCTGCATTCGGATCAGTGGAATTTAAACCTTAATTCCCGTGGTGAAGGTAATAAGCAGCCAGGGATTCCGCCATTGACCCAGGGACTGGAGTGGAGCAGAGGTGGATACAGGGGTGAGTGATTGTGGGGGGGAGGGTGGGGGGTGGGGGTGGGGGTGGGGGGGGGAATGAAATGAAAATCGCTTATTGTCACAAGTAGGCTTCAAATGTAGTTACTGTGAAAAGCCCCTAGTCGCCACATTCCGGCGCCTGTTCGGGGAGGCTGGTACGGGAATTGAACCCGCGCTGCTGGCCTGCCTTGGCCTGCTTTCAAAGCCAGCTCTTTAGCCCTGTGCTAGGAGTGTAGGGAGAGAGGTGATGGAGGTGGGAGCATAGATGGGAAAGTCGGTGGGTGTGGCGGGGAGCGGGAAAGAGGGAACCAAGGATGTGAGGAAGATGGAGCTGGATAAATGAGGGAAAGGGAAAAGTGGGGGCGGGTGATCCAATCAGGAGGTGGGGGTGGAGGGGGAATTGGGAGAGATGATAGCAGCTGGTCACACTCCCCGAGCTCACAGCTGCCACCACCTCATCCCAGGCACCACTGGCTGCCCTATGGCTCACCCTCCAGGACGCTCGGTGGAACAGGACATCCCTCCTGGCCTCCACGCCGTCCAGGGGCCTCCCCAGGTCAGCGTCCCCGAATATTGGGGCTGGTCTCCTCGGCGCCATTATTGCGAGCTGGCTGGGGTTGGCTGAACAAGCGCAGCTTAAGTGCTAAGTGCTGCTCGACGTTGTTAGTGGGGAGCTGGCGAGCGCGGTCCCGGCGAGTCAGCTGGCGAGCCTTCATTAACAGCGGGAAGCCGGTGAGGCCTCATTTAGTGCACCAACACATGTTGTATTGCATTGCCGGCCTCGCTGGGCTGAGCGCCGGGAAGCTCGTGGCAATTCCCACTCCCTACCACACTCAGAAATCTTTTCGGAGAATCGCACTCTAAGTGTGGGCTAAAACAGTGAGAAATTCCTCAAAAAAAGTGACTAAGTGTCATTGAGTAGCAGTGAGGAACTTACCGGCAGAGCTGGCGGGGAACACCCTGAAAAAACCACCACAAATCAACTTAGAACGTTTTTCATTGAATTCCACCCATTGTTTCTGTGTCTAAACCAGACAATCACCCACCTCGCAATTGGGAATAAAAGTCTACAATGGCCGAACACATCAGGATTAACAGCAGAATAGCTAAAGGATCCATGGACTACATTGGAAGACTGGTTAAGAAGCATCACCAGTATCAGGACCTGGGGGAGAGCGGTGGGGCTGGATATGGGGTCAGCGATAGGTAGAAATTGACAAAGATATCTGATGTACCATCAATTGAACGCGAGACGAGTTGCTGTACAAAAGTATGGCTTTAATCAGCTAGATGTTAGCCCTGCGGTCGATTACAGTAAATGGACGACCACCGGGAGTACTGGGTATTTATACCCCGCCCTGGAGGCTCGGTTAACTCAGCCTCTCGACCACTTGGGGAGCCGTCACATGACTGGTCTCAACCAATCGGTCAAGAGGCACATGACCGACCAGGGCCAATGGTAAGCCGGTGTTCTGCACCAATGGCAGGCAGCTATGCTAATCATACCACCACAATATCAGAGATAAAAAGACAAAAGGAATGTAAACGGGGTGATTAAGGCTTAGAAGGCTGCTGGTAGTGGCACATAAAGAGATTAGAATGTGTGAATGGCAGAACAAAGGTGAGCAGTGTGTCAAAGGGCAACTAGGAACAGGGAACAGACGGCCCAAGTGTGTGGGGGGAGGGGACAATGGTGAGGGAAAAACAGATCTACAGAAGAAATGAAGATAAATTGAAAGAAATGGGGTGAAGGTGGAGGAGAGAGTTCACAATCTGAAGTTGTTGAACTCAAGGTTAAGTCCAGAAGGCTGTAACGTGCCTTATCGGAAGACGAGGTGCTCTTCCTTCAGTTTGCGCTGGGCTACACAGGAACATCGCAGCAGGCCAAGGACGGACATATGGACATGAGAGTAGGACGGTGAGTTGCAATGGCAAGCGACAGGAAGCTCTGGATCCTGCTTGCTGTGACATTATGTGTAATGTCTGACACATTAAGAGTTAATGTGATACTATATTCGACCACCAGATGGAGCGGACCTAGAAAATGGAATGTCTCTCAGGCTTCTGGGAGAGTGGAGAGAGTGTGAAGAAAACGAGAGAAGATTAGAGAGACAAGGAGCAGAACAGAGTACAATTTATGATAGTGTGCATGAGACAAGTGTTAGTGTAGATTATAGTTCAGTTAGAACGTTGCTTGCTTCAGGAATAGTGATCGAACTGTATGATAGTGTAATAAATATTAGCTTTGTTATTTGACTTAGCTTTTTGTGGTCTTTGTGTGCACTACAAATCCATCCCAAGTATAAGCAAGAGGGGCAGCGCGGTAGCATGGTGGTTAGCATAAATGCTTCACAGCTCCAGGGTCCCAGGTTCGATTCCCGGCTGGGTCACTGTCTGTGTGGAGTCTGCACGTCCTCCCTGTGTGTGCGTGGGTTTCCTCCGGGTGCTCCGGTTTCCCCCCACAGTCCAAAGATGTGCGGGTTAGGTGGATTGGCCATGCTAAATTGCCCGTAGTGTCCTAATAGTAAGGTTAAGGGGGGGAGTTGTTGGGTTACGGGTATAGGGTGGATGCGTGGGTTTGGGTAGGGTGATCATTGCTCGGCACAACATCGAGGGCCGAAGGGCCTGTTCTGTGCTGTACTGTTCTATGTTCTATGTTCTAAGACAAAGAACAGCACACTCGAGGACGGACTGAAGGTGTTCTGCAAAGCATTCATCCAGTCTGTTTTTAGTCTCTCCAATATAGAGTGAAAAAAAATATAGAAGCAGTTTGGGTTAAGATGAGAATGATAAAGGCAAAAAGTCACTTGTGGGGTGGTATGCAGGCCTCCTAATTATAACTACATGGTAGGTAAGAGTATGAAAGAAGAGATAATGGGATAAAAGTAAAATACTGAGGATGTTGGAAATTTGAAATAAAATACCCACCCTCTAAAAGAGAAGCTCTGGTTCTCACAGTTGCTTCACAGCTCCAGGGTCCCAGGTTCGATTCCCAGCTTGGGTCACTGTCTGTGTGGAGTCTGCATGTTCTTCCCACGTCTGCATGGGTTTCCTCCGGGTGCTCCGGTTTCCTCCCACTGTCCAAAGATGTGCAGGTTAGGTGGATTGGCCATGCTAAATTGCCCTTAGTGTCTATAAAGGTTAGGTGTGGTTACTGGATAACGGGGATAGGGTGAAGGCGTGGGCTTGAGTAAGGTGCTCTTTCCAAGGGCCGGTGCAGACTCGATGGGCCGAATGGCCTTCTTCTGCACTGTAAATTCTATGATTCTATGATCAACCTACCTAGGTCCACTCCACCGTTCTATCCCATAACTTTTATATTAAGTTGGACAATAAGGGGAAATTTAGCAGGACCAATCCACCTAACCTGCATATCTTTGGTCAGAGATAAAGGAGAGATTGACAAAGGTATCATGGACATAAGACAAAGGGAATCATCATGGCATTTTTAAGTTAATGCAGAATTGATTAATTCTACCAGAGCTTCACAAATGGGACATGTACCCTAGAGACCAGTGTGTGTCTTAGTACTTCTACAGGGTTATTGTCAAGGTGAAAACTTGTGTTGCTTTTCATCTGATTGACGGAAGCTATCACTTTGTGTGTTGGGTCATCATCCAGCTAACTGTGGAATGTTTTCCGGGAATGCAAGTCCACCGTGGAGTTCTGATTAAGTACTTTGACAAAGTGCTCTTTCCAGCAGATGGTGACACTCTCTGGGGTCTTTGAGGAAAGTTCAGCCACCTTTGGGTCTAACTGAAGTTGTTTCATGTGTTGAAGGTCTAGGAGTGCAGCAGGTTTTAGTTTAGATAGGCATCATGATCGGTGTAGGCTTGGAGGATACAAGGGCCTGTTCCTGTGCTGCACTGTTATTTGTCCATAGATTTTGTTGGTTGCCTTGAAAAAGTCACATGTGTCACAAGAACACAAGAAATAAAGCATCGTCCTGCATGTCAGCGAGGAGTTGAACGTCTTTGGCCTTCTCTGTCCACCATTTCTTCAAATCGCAACTTCTACTTTGAAATTCAGCTTTGTCTGTCTGGCGGCTGAAGTGCTTTTCTATGGAGTTTGGATCCAGTTGCCAGTTTTGAAATGCTTATGGAGTTTGCATCAAACTAGTTTTGCTATATTTTCATGTTATGCCTGAGAATTTATTGGAGCATACAAGTCATGATGGATCTCAATTGTTACAATTCATCTTTGATGTTGCCTGATGGCCTGACCATTAATTTCTGTAGGTTCCAATTGATCTTTTCCTGATATTCCTTGAACTTGATGATAGAAACCTCAAAGTTTCGACATATCTGTTTCTTTCTAGGGGCTTCCCCAAGTATCAATACCAAGTGAATGAAGCAGTGATTTGTCCAGCATTCAGCTACTGTAAGCATAACTCATGTAATATGCACATCATTTTGATCTCTTGTTCATACAGCTTATTAAGTGCCAGTTCTTTAGGGCGGCACGGTGGCGCAGTAGGTAGCACTGCTGCCGCACGGCACTGAGGACCCGGGTTCAATCCCTGTCCCAGGTCACTGTACATCTGGAGTTTGCACATTCTCCCCAAGTTTGCGTGGGTCTCACCCCCACAACCCAAAGATGTGCAGGTTGGTGGACTGGCCGCACTAAATTGCCCCTTAATTGGGAAAAATTGGGAAGGCGCAGCACAGTTGCATAGTGGTTAGCACAAATGCTTCACAGCTCCAGGGTCCCAGGTTCGATTCCCGGCTTGGGTCACTGTCTGTGCAGAGTCTGCACGTTCTCCCCATTGTGTGCGTGGGTTTCCTCCGGGTGCTCCGGTTTCCTCCCACAGTCCAAAGATGTGCAGGTTAGGTAGATTGACCATGCTAAATTGCCCTTAGTGTCCAAAATTGCCCTTAGGGTGGAGGTGTGGGGTCGGGTAGTGTGCTCTTTCCAAGAGCCGGTGCAGACTCGATGGGCCAAATGGCCTCCTTCTGTATTGAAACATCTATGAAACTGGGCACTTTAAATGTATTTTTTAAAAGTGCCATTCCTTTTATTCCTTTTATCTTGGATGTTGCCAGGATGTCTTGAAATGTTTTTTCTCTCGCAAAAAATGTTAGTCACTGCACCATTGTGTTCAGCACACAGGGTATGGAGGCATACATTGCTGGAATTGGACTTTCCAACACCGTACTTTACAATGGTCGTCACCCAAAGGGTGTGATCCTCCACACTGACAATAGAATCACTGAGAAATATGGGCGGGATTTTCCGATCCGTCATCCACATTTTCCGGCACGGCAGCGGGATTCTCAGTTCCCGCAGCCGGCCAATGGGGTTTCTCATTGTGGCCACCCCACAGCATCAGGAAACTCGCAGGCGTGGGTGCGCTGCCAGTGGACTGGAGGATCTCGCCGATGGAGAATTCCACTGATGGTTTTTGACTGTGTGTTTGCATTGGAATAGAAGGTGTCTTTCATTTGGTCCTTGGGCTATAGGTAGGGCTGCATAAGTGCTGATGAGGATGGCAGATTCATGCCTTTGAGTTGAAGACTGAATATCACCAGGGGTTCCTGGGGTCTCTTCGAGTGTTTGATTTTGATAGCAAAGCTAACTCTGTGAATTCTGTGTTCTTGCAATTTCTCTTTCCAGAAAAAAGTATAACCTTCTCCGTGTTCATTGATCTGTCGCTCGATGGGCCTCACTAAGGGCAACCATGTAAATATAAATGTTGAAGCTCGCAGGTTGCTATCATTGTTCATTTCTCAGATTGTTCTGAGTTACCCAAGAATGACCTGATATTCCGAGATCCTATCTCGATTGCTTTTAGGAATTTTGACTGCAGATTGGTTATCCTGTGGATGTGGTTTTCCAGCTGGGTTTGACGTGGGGCAGACTAGTTTTAGAGCATCTTTTCCAGTCCCTGGGTGAACAGAGTTGACTCTGAAGAGGGCTGTCCTGACACAACTGCAAATAATGAACAACCCTTCTGCCTCGTTTACAGCGAAGGGGTTCATTGGGAACAACCTCCTTTGTGTCAGGTTGTGACGTGAAGTTACCAGGCGTCTCAATCCTGCCCCATCTCCTCTCGCCCATTGCCAAAAAGCTGAAGGAAATTTGCCTCCTTCGACAGGTCTGAGTTTGTTTTTTTTCAGTGGGGGGGGGGGGGGGGGGGGGGGGGGGGTGGGGAGTGTTGCACAGCAGGCCTCACTCTCAGGATACTGCGAGGCCTGGATAGAGTGGACGTGGAGAGGATGTTTCCGCTTGTAGGAGAACTAGAACCAAGGACACCATCTCAGATTAAAGGGACGATCTTTTAAAACAGAGATGAGGAGGAATTTCTTCAGCCAGAGGGTGGGGAATCTGTGGAACTATTTGCCGCAGAAGGCTGTGGAGGCCAACTCACTGAGTGTCTCACAGAGATAGATAGATTCCCAATTAATAAGGCGATCAGGGCTTATGGAGAGAAGGCAGGAGAATGGGGATGAGAAAATAACAGCCATGATTGAATGGCGAAGCAGACTCTGTGGGCTGAGTGGCCTAATTCTGCTCCTATGTCTTCTGGTCTTCTGGTCTTATGATGGGGCATGCCTGTTTTCAACGATGAGGCAAGCCGGTATAATTGAGGACAACATCCTGCTACGCCTTTTGTCTGCCATCACAACCATCAGCTAGTTTTGGCATGGGGCTTCTTGACTGGTGGTCCTTGGCCTCCGCGTTACATGGTGCTGTGATGTAGGTTATTGGGGGTTTTGAATGGCGTAGAGGCACCTTTACCTCACCTCACCCTAAACACCTGCTGCTATGGTCCACAGTTGCTCATTAATCAAGAGAGCCCCTATTTATTTTCCAGCATGTCTCCATGTCTAGAGTAAAAACAGAAAATGCTGGATAAACTCTGCCTCTGTGGAGAGAGAGACAGAGTTAATGTTTGGGGTCAAAATAACCCTTCTACTGAAAGGTGGAAATGTGAAGGATTAAAAAACATTTCCTGTTTTTATTTCAGATTTCCAACGTCCGGAGTACTTTACTTTTTAATATATGTTCTTCTTTAATTCCACGTCTGGAGAAGATCTGGCTTTCTGCCACCTGCTGGTGTGGTTGGTAACTGCAGCTCAAAAATCCGAAACTGGATTTTAGATCCTACTGGAGTGGTATCGCCATCTCACTCACTGCGTTAGGCTGCACATTTCCAAACACTGCAACTGTATCACATTACCAACAGGCAGAATCAGATACAATCAGAGCTAAACCTTTCATAAAAGCTGATTTAATGGGTTCACTGTTTCTTTTCTAATGTTAATAGTTTATCTTGACTGATAAATAAGGAACATAGGACTTGGGAGCTGGAGTAAGCCATTCGGCCCTTCAAGCCTGTTCCCCATTCAATACGATCAGAGTTGAGCTGATTGTGGTCTCAATTCTACTTTTCTGTCTGCTTTCCAGAACCGTCAGTTTCCTTGTCAATCAAATATTTGTCCAATTCAGCCTGGAATATACTCAGTCAGTCAGCCTCCAATGCTTTTGAAGTAGAGAATACCACAGACCAACAACTCTCAGAGAAAAAAATCTCTTTATCTCCATCTTCAAAGGGAGACTCCTATTCTTAAACCATGTCCCTGAGTTTTACTTTCTCCCTCAAGAGGAAGCATCTTCCCAGTATCCACAACTATAGTAAATAGTTGAGGCCGCAGCACTGATCCCTGTGGTACTGCACCCTTTACAGTTTGCCAACCTACTCTCTGTTTCCTGTTAGTTAACCAATCCTTTATCAATGCTAAATATGTTACCCCATGCACCATGAGCTCTTATTTTGTGCAGCAACCTTTGGTGTAACATTTTATCAAATAAATGCCTTATATAAATCCAAATGCACCACATCTACATGTTTCCGTTTACCTATGTTGCTTCTTGCTTCCTCAAAAAGTGAAACATGATTTCCCTTTCACAAAACCATGTTGACTCTGCCTTATCCCATTGTAATTTTCTAAGTATCCTGCTATAACCTCCTTAATAATGAATTCCAAAAATTTCCCCAGGATGTATGTTAGGCCAACATGGCTTATAGTTCCTCCTTTAAACAAAGAGCAAAGAACAATGAAAAGTACAGGACAAGAACAGACCCTTCGGCCCTACAAGCCCGTGCCGACCATGCTGCCCGTCAAAACTAAAATCTTCTATGCTTCCTGGGTCCGTATCCCTCTATTCCCATCCTATTCATGTATTTGTCAAGATGCCCCTTAAATGTCACTATCGTCCCTGCTTCCACCACCTCCTCCGGCAGCGAGTTCCAAGCAACCACTACCCTCTCTGTAAAAAACTTGCCTCGTACATCTCCTCTAAACCTTTCCCCTCGCACCTTAAACCTATGCCCCCTAGTAATTGACCCCTCTACCCTGGGAAAAAGCCTCTGACTATCCAATCCGACTATGCCCTTCAATTTTGTACACCTCTATTAGGTCACCCCTCAACCTCCGTCGTTCCAGTGAGAACAAACCGAGTTTATTCAACCGCTCCTCATAGCTAATGCCCTCCATACCAGGCAACATCCTGGTAAATCTATTCTGCACCCTCTCTAAAGCCTCCACATCCTTCTTGTAGTGTGGCGACCAGAATTGAACACTATACTCCAAGTGTGGCCGAACTAAGGTTCTATACAGCTGCAAAATGACTTGCCAGTTCTTATACTCAATGCCCCGGCCAATGAAGGCAAGCATGCCTTATGCCTTCTTGACTACCTTCTCCACCTGTGTTGCCCCTTTCAGTGACCTGTGGACCTGTACACCTAGATCTCTCTGACTGTCAATACTCTTGAGGGCTCTACCATTCACCGTATATTCCCTGCCTGTATTAGACCTTCCAAAATGCATTACCGCACATTTGTCTGGATTAAACTCCATCTGCCATCTCTCCGCCCAAGTCTCCAAATGATCTAAATCCGGCTGTATTCTCTGGCAGTCCTCATCACTATCCGCAATTCCACCAACCTTTTGTCACCTGCAAACTTACTAATCAGACCAGTTACATTTTCCTCTAAATCATTTATATATACTACGAACAGCAAAGGCCCCAGCACTGATCCCTGCGGAACACCACTAGTCACACCCTTCCATTGCAACTCTCTGCCTTCTATGACATAGCCAGTTCTGTATCCATCTTGCCAGCTCACCCCTGATCCCGTGTGACTTCACCTTTTGTACCAGTCTTTCATGAGGGACCTTGTCAAAGGCCTTACTGAAGTCCATATAGACAACATCCACTGCCCTACTTGCATCAACCATCTTTGTGACATCTTCAAAAAACTCTATCAAGTTAGTGAGACACGACCTCCCCTTCACAAACCATGCTGCCTCTCGCTAATATGTCCATTTGCTTCCAAATGGCAGTAGATCCTGTCTTGAAGAATTCTCTCCAGTAATTTCCCTACCACTGACGTAAGGCTCATCGGCCTGTAGTTCCCTGGATTATCCTTGCTACCCTTCTAAAACAAAGGAACAATATTGGATATTCTCCAGTCCTCCGGGACATCACTTGAAGACAGTGAGGATTCAAAGATTTCTGTCAAGGCCTCAGCAATGTCCTCTCTCGCCTCCTTCAGTGTTCTGGGTTAGATCTCAGCAGCACCTGGGGACTTATCTACCTTAATATTTTTCAAGACGCCCAACACCTCGTCTTTTTAGATCTCAATGTGACCCGGGCTATCTACACACCCTTCTACAGACTCAACATCCACCAATTCCTTCTCTTTGGTGAATACTGATGAAAAGTATTCATTTAGTACCTCGCCCATTTCCTCTGGCTCCACACATAGATTCCCTTGCCTATCCTTCAGTGGGCCTTTCCCTGGCTACCCTCTTGCTTTTTATGTACGTGTAAAAAGCCTTGAGATTTTCCTTAACCCTAATTGTCAATGACTTTTTGTGACCCCTTTTAGCTCTCCTGACTCCTTGCTTAAGTTCCTTCCTACTTTCCTTATATTCCACACAGGCTTCGTCTGTTCCCAGCCCTCTAGCCCTGATAGATACCTCCTTTTTCTTTTTGACGAAGCCTACAATATCTCTCGTTATCCAAGGTTCCCAAAATTTGCCGTATTTATCCTTCTTCTGCACAGGAACATGCCGGCCCTGAATTCCTTTCAACTGACATTTGAAAGCCTCCCACATGTCAGATGGTGATTTACCCTTAAACATCCGCCCCCAATCTAGGTTCTTCAGTTCCCGCCTAATATTGTTATAATTAGCCATCCCCCAATTTAGCACATTCACCCTAGGACCACACTTATCCTTGTCCACCAGTACTTTAAAACTTACTGAATTGTGGTCACTGTTCCCGAAATGCTCCCCTAATGAAACATCTGCCACCTGGCCGGGCTCAATTCCCAATACCAGGACCAGCACAACCCCTTCCCTAGTTGGACTATCTACATATTGTTTTAAGACGCCCTCCTGGATGCTCCTTACAAACTCAGCCCGGCCCAAGCCCCTAGCACTAAGTGAGTCCCAGTCAATATTGGGGAAGTTGAAGTCTCCCATCACAACAACCCTGTTGATTTTACTCCTTTCCTAAATCTGTCTACCTATCTGCTCCTCTATCTCCTGCTGGCTGTTGGGTGGCCTGTAGTAAACCCCCAACATTGTGAATGCACCCTTCTTATTCCTGATCTCTACCCATATAGCCTCGCTGCCCTCTGAGGTGTCCTCCCGTAGTACAGCTGTGATATTCTCCCTAACCAGTAGCGCAACTCCACCACCCCTTCTACATCCCCCTCTATCCCGCCTGAAACATCTAAATCCTGGAATGTTTAGCAGCCAATCCTGTCCTTCCCTCAACCAGGTCTCTGTAATGGCAACAACATAGTTCCAAGTACTAATAAAAGCTCTAAGTTCATCTGCCTCATCCGTTATACTTCTTGCATTAAAACATATGCACTTCAGGCCACCAGACCCGCTGTTTTCAGCAACATCTACCTGTCTGCTCTTCCTCAAAGACACACTGAAATGAAATGAAATGAAAATCGCTTATTGTCACGAGTAGGCTTCAAATGAAGTTACCGTGAAAAGCCCCTAGTCGCCACATTCCGCAGCCTGTTCGGGGAGGCTGTTACGGGAACTGAACCGTGCTGCTGGCCTGCTTGGTCTGCTTTCAAAGCCAGCGGTTTAGCCCTGTGCTAAACAGCTCCAGTACTGGCCCTATTCCCTAGTTCTCCCTCAATGTTTTCACCTTCTGACCTATTGCTCCGGTACCCACTCCCCTGCCATACTAGTTTAAACCCTCCCATGTGACACTAGCAAACCTCGCGGCCAGGATATCTATGCCTCTCCAGTTTAGATGGAACCCGTCCTTTTTATACAGGTCACACCTGCCCCAGAAGAGCTCCCAGTGGTCCAGATAATGGAAACCCTCCCTCCTACACCAGCTGTTTAGCCACATGTTTAGCTGCTCTATCGTCCTATTTCTAGCCTCACTGGCACGTGGCACAGGAAGTAATCCTGAGATTACAACCCTAGAGGTCCTGTCTTTTAACTTTCTGCCTGGCTCCGTGAACTCGTGCTGCAAGACCTCATGCCCCTTCCTGCCTATGCCGTTAGTACAAATACGTACAACGACCTCTGCCTGTTTGCCCTTCCACTTCAGGATGCCCGCTACCCGTTCTGAGACATCCTGGACCCTGACACCAGTAAGGCAACATACCATCCTGGAGTCTCTTTCACGTCCACAGAAGTGCCTATCAGTGCCCCTGATTATAAAGTCCCCTATGACTATTGCTCTTCTGCACTTTGACCCTCCCTGCTGAACATCAGAGCCAACCGTGGTGCCACTGCTCTGGCTGCTGCTGTTTTCACCTGATAGGCTATTCCCCCCAACAGTATCCAAAGTGGTATACCTGTTCAAGAGGTGAACAACCACAAGGGATTCCTGCACTGACTGCCTGCCCCTTCTGGTGGTCACACATCAATCTGCCTGAACCTTTAGTGTGACCACATTCTATAACCCCTATCTATGATGCTTTCCACCACCTGCATGCTCCTAAGTGCATCCAATTGCTGTTCCAACCAAACCACGCGGTCTGTGAGGAGCTGCCATTGGTTACACTTGCTGCAGATATAGTCGAGTGGAACGCTGGAAGTGTCACAGATCTGCCACACCTCACAGTTGGAGCACTGCACCCCACTGAGTGACATTTAAGCACTAATTAATTAATTTAAAATAAACACTTGACTTATTGTTAGATTGAGTTACAGTTAACTATATGGCCCTGACGCTGGATGATTTTTACTGTAAAATTAAATGCTAAATACCGATTACTGCCCTCAGGTTTAGTTACTCCACTATCTAGTTAATCAATTAGATTTATTTTGCAATATATATATTTTTTAATTTAACAGATTCCCAACCAGCCAATCAGGTCACAGCTTTACTGTGATGTCACTTCAGTTTCCCCCCCACACTATTTGAAAAGGTAATAAAAATTAAAATCACTTACCTTCCCAGGATGCTCTCTGGTTCTCTCCCTGCAGATTAACAGTTACAGGCCAGAAGAAAGAGAACGGGGAAAGAGTCGGGGAAAAGCATCTTCTGCCACTCTGCACCAATTACCTCACTGCACCAAATTACCAAGTTCCTATTCACACTCTGGATGTGTCTCGCTCACTCAGGATGTGTCTCCTTCACCTGCGCAAAGCTTACTGAGTGTCTTTTATACAGACCTCAGCTAACTTAACTTCAAACAGAAGAATACAATGTACACCCTTGTGCCACTGAACAGGCCTCAGATGACTGACAGACAATTGCCTCTCAGCAATTAGGGTGGGGGCAGTTTCAGCCAATCAGACACTAAGCTACACACTGCACTTTTAACTGAAAAACAGCAAAATTAGGCTTATCACTTACCTTTCCTGATTACCTCACTGCACCAAATTACCAAGTTCCAAATTCCCACTCTGGATGTGTCTCACTCACTCAGGATGTGTCTCCTACACCTGCGCAAAGCTTGAACCAAGGTGTTATATTTGCTATTTTCCAATCTGCTGGGACTCTTCCAGTATCTATGGAGTTTTGAAAGATTATAACCTCCATTTTCTCTGCAGGCACTTCTTTTAAGACCATAGGATGCAGACCATCTGGTCCAGGGGACTCGTCAGCCTTTAGGTTGAATAGATTTCCCAGTTCCCGAGTGATGGTAATTGTTGTAAGTTCCCCTTTCCTTTTCGCCTCATGAGTTTCAAGTATCTTTGGGAAGTTTTCTAAATCTTCTCCAGATAGACACAAAATTCCTGTTCAACACCACTGCCTATTCCTTGTTTTCCATGGCCAATTTCCCAGACTCTCTCTCTATAGAGGATCAACGTTGCCTTTAGTTGCTCTTTTCCTATTTGAATACTTGCGTAAACTCTTACTATCTATTTTTAATGTTTCCAACTAGCTTTCCTTCATACTCTGATTTCTCCTCCTTTCTACTTTTTTAGCCATTCTTTAAATTGGTCCAATCTCCTGACCTCCTAATTTTTGCAGAATTATACAGTCTCTCCTTCAATTTGATACAATCCTAAATTTTCTTATTTAGCCAGTGATAATGTATCCTCTCAAAGAGTATTTTTTTTAACCGGGCTGTATCATTACTGAGAATTATTAAATATCTCCTTAAAGGTCTGCCACTGCCTATCTACCCCTTTACATTTTAACATAGTTTCCCAGTTTACTTTAGCCAATTCTACTTCAAACCCTTATCTAGGATTAAAACACCAGTTTTAGACACGCACGTCTCACTTTCAAAATGAATGCGAAATTCTATCATGTTATGATCACTATCACCTAGACACTCCTTTACCCTTTCTCTCCCACATTTGCTGCTGATAAGCTCACCGGCCAGGCTGGATGGGGGAGGCAGATGCTGCTGGACTGGTGGGGGCCGCTGCTGAGATGGGTTGGGGAAACGCTGTCAGGACTGGCTGGGCGAGAGATGTTAGACGTTTATCTGCTGTTGTATAAAGAGTCAAATGTACTGCTCCTTTTACAAACACCTTTATTTCACTTTCACAGACTCTGCGCAAAATTCTATCTTCACATCACCTGACACAAAGGCCACCTGAAGCCCCTTTACATATCAGTGTCAATTATTGGATACTTAACATAAATGAGACAACTAATTGGAATGTCTCTTAACCCATTACTTAACAGTCTCCCCTTCCTTGGAGAAAAAGAATTATTAGGTGAAAACAAAATTACAAGAAACTCAAAAACACACACGTCATTTCCACCCTTCTTTTTTTCTTTTTTTTTGGAATAAAAAAAACAGTCACAGAACCAGGCGCCCTTCACTAACAACATCCAAAAGTTTCTGTGAACTAGCCCCCCCTTTTGTAAAACAATTGATAGCTACTGTCGACCCATTTAATTTTTGCTATCTCCCCTCTGTCCAACATCTGCTTCAAACTTGCAATGTCTATCCTTAACCTTTTTTCATTGATACTTTTGCACATTTTCCCACAGGGATTTATTATCAATGTGACAGTCAATATTATATTACCCAAATTCCCTAATCCCAAAATGTCTGTCAATATGAGATATATAAAAGGCCATATCCACTGCCCCTTTAAGGCTCAGCAGCCAAAGTGCTTTTGACCACTCTCCTTATTTTCTTTGTTTCCCATACAAGAGGGCAACATTTACCATTGTTCCCCAAAAGGAAAATTATAAAACCCCCTGCGCTTGAAACCCCAATACATAAATTTGCATAGGACGCATCACTATAAACTATGAGTTTCAAATGCCTAGGATCACCTAAAACAGGGAACTTCAAAACACATTCCTGCATTTTTAGTTTGACCAACGCTTTATTTGCTCTTATTATGTCTTCCACTTTGGGATCATTCATTTTTGTACTCGACTCTAAGACATCAAAACTCACGCCCGGTCTAGTCTGTCTACCTAACCAATTCAGTTGCCCAATTAAACTTCGCAGTTGCTCTTTTTCCATTTTTGAAACCATTTAATCTTTTTGTGAAACCTGGCCACAACTAATTGCTATTGGGCTGATGCTTTCCTAATAAGATTGCTGATGTAAAGTTGCCCCTAACTTAGTCTGTCCGATTTCCAGTCCAATATATTTAAATGCACCGGAAGCCTGACTTCCAACCCGGAGATGGACTTCCAACCAGAGATTACAATAGCTTTGAAATCACTCGTCCCACCCCTCAAAAAATCATCGCCATGCATCATAAAGATGCCAGAAAGATTTCCTTTATAGTGCCAGTAAAACATTGCCGGATCTGCTTTCAACTGGCTACAGCCTAACTTTAGCAAAACTGACCTGACCGAAAAATACCAGACTCTGGACGCACCATTTAATCCATGTATACACATTTGCTCAACTTCCAGAGTACCCCTTCTATGTTACTGCCTTTTTAGGAGGACGGAAAAAATGTCTCTCTGGAGCTGATGCCCCTGCAAAAAGACAGCTTTTATATCTATAGATTTGCATTCCCATGCCTTTGTGGCTAATAGAGCCAAGAAGATCTTTAAAATAACCTTTCCTGCCGTAGGTGAATCTACCCTTAAATCCTGATCTTCTAAGTTTTCTTCAAATCCCCTTGCCACAAGCCTGGCCTTTGCCTTATAAGTTCCATCAGGAAGAACCTTTTCCATGCAAATCCATCTGTGGGATAGAGCTCTTTGTCTCCTATCCGGTACTTCCATGTATACCCCAAATTCACTCCAACTGTTCAGTTCTTGCTGTTTGGGTTCTTTGATAACTTTTTCATCTAATTTATTGGAAGCCACCAAAATCTCACGTGCATATGGGCTTCTACTCCTAATAGTATTCGTAGTCTTACTCATGTTACGAGACCTTGATTAACTACACCCCTCACCCGCCTGGTACTGCTCTGCTTGATCTTTCCCTTCTGCTGTGGGATGTCCTTTCTCGACCTTTTCCTGCGAACCTGTTCACTATCCGATGTACTATCTGAACTGGCACTGCATAATTTTATTGCGCCCTCCATTATTGAACTTCATGTTCCCAATCCATTTTCTTGACTCCTTCCCCTGAATCATGCACATTCAACCAATGTTTATACTTTCCAGTGGCCTTCCCTGCTCTACTAATAACAGTTGCATCTTTCCATTGACTAGACCCTTCAGGCAGGTATGTCACTTTTGTACCAACTTTTGGCAGTTGTCTTTTCGGAAAAATGGCCTGTTCTAAGTCATCAGAAGTGTTGTGTTCCTCTACAGAAACTCTGTCTATATCAGTTAACTGGTCCGCATTGTGTTGTAATACGTGCGTACCAGATGACCCTGGTTCCTTGTCATGTCTGTCTGCTCTGTCTAAATTTGAAAATTTGCAATCTGTACCCATTATCCTTGATGAACGTACCCTAACAGTTTGATTGCCATGTTGCAAAATAATTGTTTTGCCATCTATGCCTAGGATCTTCCCTGGGACTTTCCATTCATTAAAATTGTATCTCTTATGTCTCCTTGCTGAAAAGCGGCATCTGACGGCCGTACATTATGTCTTAAAGCTCTGTGAATCCTTTCAGACTTCTGCTTCCAAAAAAGCTTTTCTACTGCTATGTAATGCATTTAAATGCTCAGCAAAGGCAGAGCTAATTGTTGTCCCTTCCCAAGCTGGAGGCTGGTCATCCAAAATGGACGGAATTTTAGGATTTCTACCAAACACGAATTGATAGGGACTATTTTCATTATATGATGATAAGAAAATAGCAGTCAAACATGGCTTTTATAAGTAGGAGTGTAGAGATGATGCTAATCATGTACCAATCATTGGTCATTGAACAGAAAGAATCTTGGATGCATATAATCCAAAAAGTTACTCTGTAAACACAAACTCAAATACTTCTATTTTACAGTAATTCTCTCCATATTGGCAGCAGTATGAACAATCCACAAGATACGCTTCAGCACCTTCCACACCCGTGACCTCTACTGATGTTTACTGATGTTTCCATTTGACCCACAGAAGTTGCTTTTTGCCATTTCCTCCTTCCTCACAATGGCTGTCTTGACTTTCCTTCTGCCTCGGACATTTAAACGCTGCAACATCATCCAGAGAGTGCAACATTGTGGATTCTCCCCCACCCCCAGTCAGAGACTAACATCATCATCATAGAAACATAGAAAATAGGTGCAGGGGATGACCATTTGCCCTGCCAATCATTATGATCATGGATGATCATCCAACTCGTTAACCTGTTCTCTCTCCGCCGCCCCCCCCCCCCCCCATATCCTTTGATCCCTTTCATCCCAAGAGCTCTATCTAACTCCATGTGGAAATATTCTCAGACCAGACCCCAACAATGGCTAGGATACTGGACCGAAATCCCCAATATTTTAGTTTATTTTAAGGCTGTGCAGAAAGAATTATTCACTCCAGGAGTGATTACATGAAAATATAGGGCTTCAGTATTTCTCAAACAAAACTTTATTATAAATGCAATATTAAACTTTTAACTTCACACCTGAAAAGAATGGCTTACGATTACCTCTTTACAAAACAATACAATTTCCCTTTAAACAACAAGAAAAGAAACATACAGCTCTTAATTCATCTAAAAATTAGCAGGGCATAGACTAATACTTGCTTTATAAAACAGACTTGGCTTTGGTGGGAACCTCTTCAGACTCTGGCTGAATATCTATAGTGAACTTCTTGCACTCATACATTTCAAACCCACATACCACCACTGGGGTCGCCCAAGCTGAGTTTCTAATGGGCTAGCATCTCAGTACCGAGCTTGACCTATTTTTTGCAAATTTATCACAGAGGGCGGAGGCTAAGAAATACCACAATACAGCCAAGAAGGGCAGGTCATTTTAAACAGAAGATTTAGTGTATGTATTGTAAGAGTCCTTCCTGTTTGTTTCCTGTTTATTCCCTCATTTCCCCTTTCTTTTATTTTGCTGTTGCAATTTTGAACAATGAATGAATAAAGGACATGCCATTTTAAGACAAACATTCTGTCAGAAGCCTGTACCTTTAATTGAAACAGAAACATCTGGAAGGCTGTGTGGGTGTAAACTGATGGTTGCCAAGTGGCCAGTGTCAGTGATGACTCGGTTTGATTGATTTAGCTGATGGTTAATGAATAGGTCCAAAAGGTTGTACTGCCCAGTAACAGGTGGTGATTGGATTTGATCCCATCAGAATGTTTTCCGTGTCACAAGGATTTCAGGTCGGTTTCAGTTTGACTCCTGGCGGTTTCGAGAGAAGACCCACTCTCTCTTCTCCATTTCTCTCCAGAAAGGATGTGTGTCTGAATTGGCAGAAATCCTGGATGAATCTATTTACAGGAGGGCCATTGCAGGCTGTGCAAGCAAAGTTCAGAATCTTCTAACTTTCCCAGAGTGCTGGTGTGAATCGACTATCTTTCGGCCGAAGGCTTGCTGCCTGTAAGTATTGCATTTAATGAAACAGAGCCTGAAGGCAGACCATGACCGGAAAGCAAAGGTTGATGAACCAGGGACTCTGCCTCTTCAGGAAAGGTGTGGGTATGGTGTTTTTCAAAAACTGCAGGGAAACCAGTGCGGGCAGCAAAACAAAGATTGCGATCTACAAGTTTATTGTGAGGAAAGCATATTGGGAACGATTATCTGAAGCAAAGACTTCTCTTTCACTTACGTTCTTCCCACCTATTCCACCCCTCCATGTGTGTCTGTCTGGTGGGGGTGTAGAGGGTGGGGAGGCAAGTTAAAGTAGGAGTTAGGTACCTATTAATATTTAACCAACTGTATCTGCTGTGTACCTCATCATTATTCTTGTCATAAATAAACAGTAATTGCGTTTCAGCTTACCAACCCGGTGACTGTAATTATTGGGCAATCAAAGGCCAAAGACTTCAGGTATTTTATAAGAACTATTGGTTAGTTCACTTGTTTTGCGACTCCAGGATGAGTGGGGCTGGAATTGACCGCACACTTGCCCAGGTTGTCGTGACAACGTGGAACTTTGGTGGAGGACCAAAATGGTTACTTGGGAGAGTTGGCACCAGGACTGGGCCTGACCTATGTCATAGACCTACAGGGCCGTGAAGCTAGAAAACATGTCGATCATTTGAGAAAGAAAGAAACTGTTGTCCCCACAAATGGGCAGGTAACCCCAATTCCAACTAGCAGTGTACCACTGGCCGAGTCAGTAGTGTTAGAACTAGTCATTGGGGGCCACAGAAGTAGTTGAAGAGCTGGTCAGTACTGCCCCTATGTTGAAGTGTACTGATTTGCCTGTTCTTGCTGTAGACCCGGGATCCTCCAATCTGGAAAAGTGGCCAAGTTGCGACGTTCAGCAAGGCTTAGGAAGTCACTTGACAGACTTACTTTGTAAACTCGGTTTTTAGCTATCCTTATTGTAACTCTCTCTTTAGACAACTGTAAATAAGAATTTTTTTGTTGTATTTCAATGATCTGTAAGGGAACTCAATGGGGGAGGAATGTGGTTGCGTAGCCCCTTTAAGGGGTGATACTTTGTGGGTCACATGACAGGCCCTGAGCCCGTGGGGATGGAGGATGCGGACGTTAGCCTGTCAGGTGTTTAGGTGCAGATCTGGCTGTTGGGGTTTGGCCAGCCTGGGAGTCGTGGGAACAAGACATGTATAGCAGTTGTCCTGCTTTGTGAAATAGATCTTCTTGGTTAAATAAGTCACTCTTGTGATTAAAATCTGCCTCCTTGCTTACCTCGCAATGGAACAATACTGATTTCCTCAGCTCCTCCCTCTCACTAAACCCTGTGTACACCACCATATATGCCACGTTATTTGTGTCCTCCTTTGTGAAGACAGAACCAAAATATGTATTTTGTTTATCACCAATCTAGACCAGACTCCAACAGTGACTAGGATACTGGACCAAACCCCAATATTTTAGTTTATTTTTATCAGACTGGGCGGAAAGGATTAACGCCAGGAATGATTACATGAAGAAAATTGGTATTTTACAACAAAATTTTATTGAATACAATATTAAACTCTTTAACTTTACACCCAAAAAGAACAGCGTACAATTACCCCTTAAACACTACTGCTCAATTACCCATTAAACAACAAGAAGAGAAACATGCAGCTCTCAATCCTTCTTAAAATCAGAATGGCATAGAGTAACACTTGCTTCACAGAACAGATTTGGACTCCTGTTAGAACCCCTGCAGACTCTGGCTGAATGTCTTCAAAGCAAACTGGTTCACCTGGCATGCTTCAGCTTCTTCCCTGTCCTCAGACAAGACTGCTCTGCTTTAAATATTATTCTTCTTCTTATAACTCTCCTGCTGTGAGAGAAAACTGCCTTTACTTATGGTCAAAACAAGGATTGCCAGATCAGACTTCAACTTCTCTCCAAAGCTTTCTCAAAATATCTCCCAATCCCTTAGCTCCACCCAGTAATGACATCATCTCCTCAAATAGAAAAACAAATTAACTCTCTCCAGGCTGACAGCACTCCCCAGGGACTTCCCCCAGTCAAATCACAGTGCTTTAGACATGACAGAAAATACATTTAGCTGATCAATTTCATGTTCTAGCTCTTAAAAGCTCCCTGGACCTGCAAAAGAGGTTTATTTTTTAAAAATAAAAGCAAATTACTTTTGAACTGACAGCTTTGACAAAGAGTCATCCATACTCCAAACATCAGCTCCCTTCTCTCTCCACATATGCTGTCAGACCTGCTGAGATTGTCCAGTATATTCTGTTTTTGTTTTTTTTAAACATGACCACTGCAGTTAAACACACTCTAACCCCAGGCTTTTGAGCCTTAAATTGCCCCAATATTTAGAATCCAATACCCCTAAAATCCTCTATTCATCACAAGTCGGTCAGCCATTTCTTTGTTCCACATTATAAATTCCCCTGTTTGGGAGTGTAAGGAACCTACAATTGTCTTCTCCAGCCTTTTCTCTTCCCATACCTATAGAAGCTTTTACAGTCAGTTTTTATGTTCCCCACAAGCTTACACTCGTACTCTATTTTCCCCTTCTTAATTAATCCTTTTGTCCTCCTTTTCTGAATTCTAAACTGCTCCCAATACTCAGGTCTGCTGTTTTGTCTGGCCAATTTGTAAGCCTCTTCATTGAATCTAATACTATCTCTAATTGCCATTGTAAGCCATAATTTGGCCAGCTTTCCCAGTTTATTTTTGCACCAGACAGGAATGAACAATTGTTGCAGTTCATCCAATGCCTCTTTGAATGCTTGACATTGCCTATCCACCGTCATCACTTTAAGCAACATTCCCCAACCCTTTGGATGCCAACTTGTGTCTTATACCATTGTAGTTTCCTTCATTAAGATTAAGGTCCCTAGTCTCAGAATCAATTACACCACTCTCCATGTCGATGAATAATTCTAACATCTTATGGTCGCTCATCCCTAAGGAGCCTTGCGCAACGAGACTGCCAATTATTTATTTCTCATTGCACAGTATCCAGTCTCTGATTTCTTGTTTAATGCCATTCCCAATACCACCACTACAGTTTTGGGGGGTCTAAATACAACCCCCAGTAAGATTTATTTGTCTATTGGTGTTTCTCAACTCTACCCATATAGATTTCACACTGTCGGAGCTAATATCCTTCCTCACGATTGCATTAATTTCCTCTTTCACGGGCAATGCAATCCCACCCCCTTTTCCGTTTTGTCTGTTCTTCCTAAATAATGAATATCCCAGGATGTTCTGTTCCCATCCTTGGTCACCCTGCAGCCATGAGTCCGCAATCCTGACTCTAGCATACCCGTTTACATCTATTTGCGTGATTTATTCTTCCACTTTATTGCGAATGCTCCACGCATTAAGGCACAAAGCCTTAAGGCTTGTCTTTTTAACATTCCTGCCCTGTCCCCATTATTTTTCACTGTGGCCTGTTTGATTCTGGTCCTTGATTTCTCTATCATTTTTTTCCTTCCCCTTTCTGTCTTTTGTTCTTGTCTGTGTTTCCTCCTTCTCTGACTCCTTCCATAGATTCCCATCCCCTTACCATTTTAGTTTAAACTCTCTCCAATCACTCTAGCAAGTCCCCCCCCCCCCCCCCCCCCCCCCCCCCCTTTAAGGTATCAGTCCCTGTCCTGGCCAGTTGTAATTCATCCAGTTTGTACTGATTCCACCTCCCCCAGATCCGATCCCAATGTTGAAGGAGTCACAAACCCTTCTACTCTCACCATCCCTTCAGCCATGTATTCACCTGATAGACCCTATTTCTGCTCTGACTAGCATGCGGCACTGGTAATAATCCTGAGATCACTACTTTTGAGGTCCAACTTTTCAACTTACTTCCTTTGTCCCCATATTCTGCTTTTAGGACCTCATCTCTTTTGTTAACCAATGTTGTTGGTATCATTGTGTACCACGACAACTGGCTGTTCACCCTCCCCCTGTAGAATGTACTCTAACCACTCCGAGACATCCTTGACCTGAATGATGGTAACATACTATCCTGGAGTCATTTACAGCCACAGAAACGCCTATCTATTCCCCTGACAATTAAATTCCCAATGCAGGAGATTCCTGCACTGCCTTCCTGCACATATGGCTCTACCTGGTGGCCACCCGATCCCTTCCTGCCTGACCGTGGTGTGACTACCTCTCTATACATGCTATCCATGATACTCACCACCTCGTGGATGCTCCACAGTGTCCCCAGCCACCGCTCTAGCTCAAAAGCCTGGGCTTCCAGGAGCTGCTCCGGGTGACACTTCCTGCACACATGCTAATCCTGGACACTAGAAATGTTCCTGGCTTCCCACAAGGCGCAGGAAGAGCACACCAATGCATTGAGCTCTCCTGCCCTGACTTACCTCTTTAAATTAAACCTTTTGGAAGACACTCAATATCAAATAATAACAATTACTCTAGGGCTCTTCTTCCCTATTCCTCGTTACTACAGAATATAACCCTTACAAATTATAAACCACAAAATAAAGACCTTACAAACTATAAGTGATAAAATTACTAAATGCTTACCCTACTGTACTCACCCAATCAGCTGCTTCCATTATCATAACGTCACTTTTGAACCTGACATCACCTCAGGAGTTCCAAACTCCAAGCTCACACTCCACTCTCAGTCTCGCTCTTTCTATTTTTCCTCCCAGCTGTGCTCTTTAACCTTATCTTACTTTATTTACTAAATTACCTTATTTCACTTTGACTTGATTTTACTTTACTTTCCATATTGCTAGTGAGTGTTCCTTACTGAAATTCAAGGAGCGACTTCTTTATAAACGATCTGTTTTTCTGGTTAAAGCTAATACTGTAGCAGGTTCTGACCAACCAGTGGACTTACCATCTTTCTGTGATGTCACTTCTGGGCCGTTTTCGGAAACTCAGCCCCCTGCCCCAGCAGAGGTTTCCCCTCGAAGATCCCGCACTCCCAAAAGGTGAGTGAAGGCCCCAATCCTCGCTCTATATTTAGCAGCTGCCCCGGTAGAAGTGTCCCTCACGGGTATGGCTGAGTCCCCTCCTGGAAGGTGAGTGAAGGCCCCGATCCTCACTCTGTATTTGGCAGCTGCCCCAGTAGAGATGTCCCCAAGCAGTTCCGGCTGTCTCCCCTCCAGAACCTGGACTTTAGTGTCAGGCGCTCAACCTGACACCAGAGGCCAGCTTTGTGGTGTGACTGTGTGTGTGTGTGTGGGGGGGGGGGGGGGGGGGGGGTTGGCATAATTCAGCCCCTTCAGGCCAGTGAGGACAATTAATTTGTGGACCAGGATTCTCGGCATCCCAGCCTCCGGCTTCGGTGTACACTTATTCCCGTGTACCTCCCGTCTAGTCTCAGGAGCAAGAGAATCAAACACCTACTCCCCAGTCAGACATCAGAGGAAAATGAAGCAAAATAATAAATAAACGATAAACGCAGAGCCACCAGAGAAAGACAAGAAACTTCTTCAAACAATATAAAACAAGGAAATTCTAACTCTTCCCATATAATCATATATTAAATATACAATGAATATATACAGCACCACAAAACAACAATAGCTTGAAAATATTCAGCGTAACATTTGTAAATTTCATAATTTAACATAATGTACACAGACATATACAGTTTCAATGTACAATATAAATATCTTTAAACTATCACTATATTCTCTAAGTCACACAAATACCAAATTAGAATTCATTAATGGTCAATATCCTACCTATAAAGACTAGAGGTGTAACAATCGTGGGTAACGTTTGCGCGGGAAGTATCAGGTGCTGAGGATGAGTCCCAGGTAAGAATTAATCACAAAGTAAATGAACCACTTGGCTGTTGGCAGCTCCTTGGGCTTATTTGCTTCTCATGTTGCCCCTTCGCTCTGACCTGGGTCACCGTGACCCCGAGTGACGCTGTGACCCCAGGAATACAGGGCAGATTGATCAGTAACTAAAATCACTGGGATAGTAATGGATAAGTAACCTGCAAAACAACTCACAAACTTTACTTGCTGCTGCTCATTTTCTCCTGTTCAATCTCTTATCCCACATTTAGTATCTGAAATTTTAGTTGACATTGTTATTTTTGTCCGACGTGTATCTATATTAAAAGCACGGGCCTACCAAGCCTGTCAAGGTTTTTCTGTAAAACGTCCTTATTTGCACTGGGAGGTGCTTTGACCTTCCCACATTCGCCCAGTAACGGTGCTACATTTTAGTAGGCATGTCATGACAGTGTGACCTGTTTAAAGAGAGAATTTTCATTGTAAACATGGGCGCAGCAATTCAAAACTATAATAGTGGGCACCAGGCCAACCATAAAGCTCATTATGCTACCTGTGTGAATGGAATGCTGCATTGGCCTAATGGTATTCACGCTGCCAAGTCTACAGCAGGGGACCCCCTGAAAAATATATAGATGCTAACTCCGACTGATTGCATCTCTGCTGTCTCTGCCCTGATCACCATTTATATAGAGGGAGGGACAGGACAGTGCTTCCCAGTAAACATTGGTCAGCGTGTGAAGCACTGGTGATGTTTTGATTATACTGCGCCCCCTAGTGTAGAGCTCAGAGTTTTCCATTTCTCACACAAGACACCCATACGGATCAAAACCTGGAGGTGAAGACATTTCTGAAAACAGAAACTGCTGGAATTAAACAGTAGCTTTGACAAATACAGAAAATCCCAGAGCCAATCCCTCTGTCTTGGGTGACGTCCACTCCGAGAGTCCGCCTTTCAGATACCTTCAAGCCAGCTTTATCTTTCCAGAACTTTCTGCTTCTATTTCTTGTGAAATGCTGATCATTTTTTTGTCCTATTCAGGGCTGTTTTTGGAGGTTTTTGACTTATTCGAACTGGCACCAGGATTGAGAATACACGCCTCCCCTTTCATACAGGGGTGTGTGAGGAGATCTCGGTATCTCTACTGCAGTATTGACAACATCTAAGCTGCTAATATCAACAAGTGGGTTAAGGTCACATTTCCTATTAAGTCAGAAACCCTGTTTCTCCCCTTCCTCCTCCTCTTAAGCAAGTGGTAAACCCAATTGAGGGATAGCCACAAGTTAGCGGTCAGTGGTCACTCTCCGATCTTTCCCCAATGGCTATTCTAGTGTGTGGGATAGTAAGGGTCCACAGAAATCACTGTGGAGAAGCTGGAACGCCATGTAGACCTCGGAATCCCAAACTGAGTTTCCACGGTCACCTGTCTAAACCAGCTGGTAATCCAAGTTGAGAACATTGCGGTCCCTGAAGTTAAGCCAATCTGGCTAACTAGCCATATACTGGTTAACTCGCTGTGCACTGGGTTAACCAGCCGTGCACTGGGTAAACTGCCTGCAGTACCAGGAACCACCTGTAGATGCCCCCAGCACCACATACTGAATGAACAATGCAGAGTCGAAATTAACAACTGGCCCCGCTGGGGCTGCAATGTGGTATTGCAAGCAACCTCTCTCGTCTCAGGTTTTCTAACTTTCAGCATTGCCACAAGTGTAAACAGTTAGGGCAGCACGGTGGCGCAGTCGGTTAGCACTGCGGCCTCACGGCGCTGAGGTCCCAGGCTCGATCCCGGCTCTGGGTCACTGTCCGGAGTTTGCACATTCTCCCCGTGTTGGCGTGGGTTTCACCTCCACAACCCAAAAACGTGCAAGCTGGATTGGCCATGCTAAATTTCCCCTTAATTGGAAAAAATGAATTGGGTACTCTAAATTTATATATTAAAAAAAACAAGTGCAAATAGTTCATCTGGTGACAGATTCAATAGAAACTTTCAAATACAATTATTATTCCAAAGATAAATACTTGAAAAAGAGAAAATTTGCAGGGCTACAGAGAAAGTGCAGGAGTGAGAGCAATTGGATTGCTCTATCAATGAGCCAGCAGGAGCATGATAGGCTGAGTGGCTCTTTGTTGTGCTGTATGGTTCTATCTCTGGATATATTGCTGCACCCCTAGCAATAATAAAGTGCAATGAATGATTATATCGGATCCATCTGATTGTACAATTTATCAACACTTTAAAGCAGAAATCTATAAATCTCTGAAAACAACAGGATCTTGCTACACTAAATCGAGAGAAATAGCAAAGGTATGTCCCCACTGTGCTTACCATCATGTGCTATACGTTAACTGGGCTCGACCGAAACGCTAAAATAATTCCCACCCCAAATACACATTCATACTACTTTACCTAAAGTACCAATCACATACACAGGAACTTTAACTACTGACATTTAACGCAAGTTACGTCAATCTCTGAACATCATACAGAATGCAACGATTATTGTTCAGCGCCAGAAATTTGCTGCTTAATTATTGGAATTGTTGTTAATTCTATATTTCATGAGCTTTAATACTGCGATTTGTAAACCAACACTGGTTGGTCAGTGGTGGTCAGGCTAGCTGCCATCAACAAGTCAATTGCTAAACATGGACAATGTTTGAAAAGCTGTGCAGGGCATGTTGGCACTGCATGTTGGTGCACTGTGTGGAGCATGCAGGCACTGCATGCTGGCGCAGTGTGTGGAGCATGCAGGCACTGCATGCTGGCGCAGTGTGTGGAGCATGTGGCACTGCATGTTGGTGCACTGTGTGGAGCATGTGGCACTGCATGTTGGTGCACTGTGTGGAGCATGCAGGCACTGCATGCTGGTGCAGTGTGTGGAGCATGTTGGCACTGCATGTTGGTGCACTGTGTGGAGCATGCAGGCACTGCATGTTGGTGCACTGTGTGGAGCATGCAGGCACTGCATGCTGGCGCAGTGTGTGGAGCATGTTGGCACTGCATGCTGGCGCAGTGTGTGTGTGTGGCCTAGTGCAGGGGGATAAACCTCTCTCACCCAGCTGTGGCCTGTGTCCCTCTGGTGAAGGAGGGATGTAATTCAATTGAAACGTTTGTATGCAAGGTGCCAGCTCGCATCAACTTGGAGCCTAGAATGGATTCTCAGCTCCTCCCCATGGCTGGAAATTCATTCTACGTTGGCAAGAACCTGAGCGATTGCAGCCGAAACCAACTTGGAGAATTATACATTCCCAACAGTACCCCGACCCTCATTTTTGTCCCATCTTCTCTGGAAAACGATAATTGTTTATCCGGTACATTCCTGCAGCACTCTCCCACGTAGCCACCACTCACGAGTCAGCTGAGGTATCGAGTGGTGGCCAGTTATTTAACGGTGTGAGAGGAACAGCAGGAATAGCAACCAGGAGCCTTGTTTTATTATTCACTCACGGGATGTCCGCATTGCTGGCTAGGCCAGCATTTATTGGCCATCTCTAATTGCCCTTGAGAAGGTGAGGGCGAGCCGCCATCTTGAACCACTACACTTTCAGCATTGTCACAAGTGTAAACAGTTAGGGCAGCACGGTGGCGCAGTCGGTTAGCACTGTGGCCTCACATGTGGTGTAGGTACACCCACAGTGCTGTTAGGGAGGAAGTTCCAGAATTTTGACCCAGATTTCGGTCAGTATTCCCCACTGAAAGCTGGGGTGCCACCTCCAGCTACACTAACTCACCATAAACCAAGTGGGCCCAGTACTCCACGTTATCGCTCCACATTACTCTGGATATTACATCAATAAGGTTATGGGAGCCACAGAATATATATTTCAGGGAATAGAAATGAACTGAAACTGAAAAGGGGAGTAATGTCAGAGATGGCGAATGAAAGGGAGGGAGAGCGGTAGGGAGGGAGTCTGAGGGTGAAGGTGGGAGGTGAACAGAGGGAAGGTGAGGTAAGTGGAGGCGGAGGGGAAGGGGAGAGGAAGGCAATTGAGCAGAAGAAAAATGGGAGACAATGGAGAGATGAGCAGAGTGTGGTGAGAGGAGGGGAGTGTGGTCAAGGCTGACTGATTCAGCAGTAAGTCGAGGAAGAAGAGGGTGCTGAGTGGATGGTGAGGGCGATTAAGGCGAAGGGAATGAAAATAGCGAGCAGTGCAAAAGACAGTTTGAGCTTCAGAGGTCTGGATCCCTGCTCATTGGGTGAAGGATCAAAAGTGGAAGCTTTTCTCTTCATTCTCAGTGTCCAAATTGGAAAGGCCCCATTCATTGCCCATCCCAAATGTGTTACATCCACAGCAATGAGCTTTGTGCCGGGTTTAAGTTTTTAAAAAATGTTCTTTTGCTCGGACACATCCCTTTTAAATAGCCATGGAATTATTTACATCCATCAGAGGGGAAATATAGAGTCCGGTCTATTGTCCCATCTGACGGACAGAATTCGCGACATTCTCGGCACAGCGCCTTCGACAGTACAGCACCCTCGGCACAGCACCTTCGACAGTACAGCACCCTTGGCACAGCGCCTTCGACAGTACAGCACCCTCGGCACAGCGCCTTCGACAGTACAGCACCCTCGGCACAGCGCCTTCAACAGTACAGCACTCTCGGCACAGAGCCTTCGACAGTACAGCACTCTCGGCACAGAGCCTTCGACAGTACAGCACCCTTGGCACAGCGCCTTCGACAATACAGCACCCTCGGCACAGCGCCTTCGACAGTACAGCCCCCTCGGCACAGCGCCTTTGACAGAACATCACTCTCAGCACAGCGCCTTCGACAGTACATCACTCTCGGCACAGAGCCTTCGACAGTACAGCACTCTCGGCACAGAGCCTTCGACAGTACAGCACCCTTGGCACAGCGCCTTCGACAATACAGCACCCTCGGCACAGCGCCTTCGACAGTACAGCCCCCTCGGCACAGCGCCTTTGACAGAACATCACTCTCAGCACAGCGCCTTCGACAGTACATCACTCTCGGCACAGAGCCTTCGACAGTACATCACTCTCGGCACAGAGCCTTCGACAGTACAGCACTCTCGTCACAGCGCCTTCAACAGATCATCACTCTCGTCACAGCGCCTTCGACAGTACAGCACCCTCGGCACAGCGCCTTCAACAGATCATCACTCTCGTCACAGCCCCTTCGACAGTACATCACTCTCGGCACAGCACCTTCGACAGTACAGCACCCTCGGCACAGCGCCTTCAACAGATCATCACTCTCGTCACAGCCCCTTCGACAGTACATCACTCTCGGCACAGCGCCTTCGACAGTACAGCACCCTCGGCACAGCGCCTTCGACAGTACAGCACCCTCGGCACAGAGCCTTCGACAGTACATCACTCTTGGCACAGCGCCTTCGACAGTACAGCACCCTCGGCACAGCGCCTTCGACAGAACATTACTCTTGGCACAGCGCCTTCGACAGTACATCACTCTCGTCACAGCGCCTTCGACAGTACATCACTCTTGGCACAGCGCCTTCGACAGTACATCACTCTTGGCACAGCGCCTTCGACAGTACATCACTCTTGGCACAGCGCCTTCAACAGTACAGCACCCTCAGCACAGAGCCTTCGACAGAACATCACTCTTGGCACAGCGCCTTCGACAGTACATTACTCTCATCACAGCGCCTTCGACAGAACATCACTCTCGGCACAGCGCCTTTCACAGTACATTACTCTCGTCACAGCGCCTTCAACAGTACATTACTCTCGTCACACCGCCTTCAACAGATCATCACTCTCGTCACAGCGCCTTCGACAGTACATCACTCTCACCACAGCGCCTTCAACAGATCATCACTCTCGTCACAGAGCCTTCGACAGTACATCACTCTCACCACAGCGCCTTCGACAGTACAGCACTCTCATCACAGCGCCTTCGACAGAACATCACTCTCGGCACAGCGCCTTTGACAGTTCATCACTCTCATCACAGCGCCTTCGACAGAACATTACTCTCGGCACAGCGCCTTTGACAGTTCATCACTCTCGGCACAGCGCCTTCGACAGTACAGCACCCTCGGCACAGCGCCTTCGACAGTACAGCACCCTCAGCACAGCACCTTCGACAGACATCACTCTCATCACAGAGCCTTCGACAGTACATCACTCTCAGCACAGCGCGTTCGACAGTACAGCACCCTCAGCACAGCGCCTTCGACAGTACAGCACCCTCAGCACAGCGCCTTCGACAGTACAGCACCCTCGGCACATCGCCTTCGACAGTACAGCACCCTTGGCACAGCGCCTTCGACAGTACATCACTCTCGGCACAGCGCCTTCGACAGTACAGCACCCTCAGCACAGCGCCTTCGACAGTACAGCACCCTCAGCACAGCGCCTTCGACAGTACAGCACCCTCGGCACATCGCCTTCGACAGTACAGCACCCTTGGCACAGCGCCTTCGACAGTACATCACTCTCGGCACAGCGCCTTCGACAGTACATCACCCTCAGCACAGCACCTTCGACAATACAGCACCCTCAGCACAGCGCCTTCGACAGTACAGCACCCTCGGCACATCGCCTTCGACAGTACAGCACCCTTGGCACAGCGCCTTCGACAGTACATCACTCTCGGCACAGCGCCTTCGACAGTACATCACCCTCAGCACAGCGCCTTCGACAGTACAGCACCCTCAGCACAGCGCCTTCGACAATACAGCACCCTTGGCACAGCGCCTTCGACAGTACATCACCCTCAGCACAGCACCTTCGACAATACAGCACCCTCAGCACAGCACCTTCGACAATACAGCACCCTCAGCACAGCGCCTTCGACAGTACAGCACCCTCGGCACATCGCCTTCGACAGTACAGCACCCTTGGCACAGCGCCTTCGACAGTACATCACTCTCGGCACAGCGCCTTCGACAGTACAGCACCCTCGGCACATCGCCTTCGACAGTACAGCACCCTTGGCACAGCGCCTTCGACAGTACATCACTCTCGGCACATCGCCTTCGACAGTACAGCACCCTCGGCACAGTGCCTTCAACAGTACAGCACCCTCGGCACAGCGCCTTCGACAGTACAGCACTCTCGGCACAGAGCCTTCGACAGTACAGCACCCTCAGCACAGAGCCTTCGACAGTACAGCACCCTTGGCACAGCGCCTTTGACAGTACAGCACCCTTGGCACAGCGTCTTCGACAGTACAGCACCCTCAGCACAGTGCCTTCAACAGTACAGCACCCTCAGCACAGAGCCTTCGACAGTACAGCACCCTCAGCACAGCGCCTTCGACAGTACAGCACCCTCGGCACAGCGCCTTCGACAGTACAGCACCCTCGGCACAGAGCCTTCGACAGTACATCATTCTCGGCACAGCGCCTTCGACAGTACAGCACCCTCGGCACAGAGCCTTCGACAGTACAGCACCCTCGGCACAGCGCCTTCAACAGATCATCACCCTCAGCACAGCGCCTTCGACAGTACAGCACCCTCGGCACAGAGCCTTCGACAGTACAGCACCCTCGGCACACCGCCTTCGACAGTACAGCACTCTTGGCACAGCGCCTTCGACAGTACAGCACCCTCGGCACAGCGCCTTCAACAGATCATCACCCTCGGCACAGCGCCTTCAACAGTACAGCACCCTCGGCACAGTGCCTTTGACAGTACATCACTCTCACCACAGTGTCTTTGACAGTACATCACTCTCATCACAGCGCCTTCGACAATACAGCACTCGGCACACCGCCTTCGACAGTACAGCACCCTCGGCACAGTGCCTTCGACAGTACAGCACCCTCGGCACAGTGCCTTCGACAGTACAGCACCCTCGGCACAGTGCCTTCGACAGTACAGCACCCTCGGCACAGCGCCTTCGACAGTACAGCACCCTCGGCACAGCGCCTTCAACAGTACATCACTCTCGGCACAGCGCCTTCGACAGTACAGCACCCTCGGCACAGCGCCTTCGATAGTACAGCACCCTTGGCACAGCGCCTTCGATAGTACAGCACCCTCGGCACAGCGCCTTCGACAGTACAGCACCCTCGGCACAGCGCCTTCGACAGTACAGCACCCTCGGCACAGCGCCTTCGATAGTACAGCACCCTCGGCACAGCGCCTTCAACAGTACAGCACCCTCGGCACAGCGCCTTCGACAGTACAGCACCCTCGGCACAGCGCCTTCGACAGTACAGCACCCTCGGCACAACGCCTTCAACAGTACATCACCCTCGGCACAGCGCCTTCAACAGTACATCACCCTCGGCACAGCGCCTTCAACAGTACAGCACTCTCGACAGTACAGCACCTTCGACAGTACAGCACCTTCGACAGTACAGCACCTTCGACAGTACAGCACCTTCGACAGTACAGCACCTTCGACAATACAGCACCTTTCTAAAATACAGCACCTTCGACAATACAGCACCTTCGACAATACAGCACCTTCGACAATACAGCACTCTCGAAAGTACAGCACCTTCGACAGAACAGCACTCTCAACAGTACCGCACTCTAGACACAGCACCTTTGACAATACAGCACTCTCAACAGTACAACACTCTCGACAGTACAGCATATTCAACACAGCACCTTCGACAGTACAGTACTCTCGGCACAGCCCCTTCGACAGTACAGTACTCTCGGCACAACGCTTTCGACGGTACAGTACTCTCGATAGTACAGCACCTTCGACAGTACAGCACTCTTACAGTAAACCACTTTCGGCACAGCACAGAAGTGTCAGAATAGATTTTAGACTGATGTCTCTTGGGATTGAACCCCTGATCATCTCTATCAGAGGTGAGAGTGTTACTACTGAGTGAAGGCAGTCAGTCCAACTGAGTGTCTTGGTCGGCCCCTTGCTCAGGCAGCTGGTTTAGGGCTGGAGTCATATATAGGCCACACCAAGTAAGGACAACAGATTTCCTTCCCAAAAGGATATTTCTGAACCAGTTAGGTTTTTGCGACGATCGGGTTGTTTTCTCGTCATTTTTACTGAGATAGTTTTTAATTCCATATCTTTTATTAAACAGAATTCAAAACTACAATAGCAGCATTTGAACTCTCATTCTCTGGAACCATTAGGGACACTGTTCAGCCTCGGCTGAATGGTCTCTGTTTGCACTGTGGCTCTTATTCTGAAGCAGTCACAATTAATCATTTTATAGATTTATTCGACTCAGTTATTTGCCAGGTTTATGGGGGATTTATGGTCTGGATTGCCCTCAGAGCAGGAATGAAGAATCAAAGGGGAACAAGGTGAGGTGTTCAGGGGAACAGTATTGAGCAAGGAAAATGCAATCTGTTTCAAGTGCTTCTTATTGTCCTTGACATTGCAAGTCATTAGCTGTCTGCTGTTGTTATAATTTACTGGATGTGCTAAGCTGCTACCAGTCTTTGTGCTTTGATTGAGGGTCTTTGCTGGATTTTTAGTTGGAGCCTGATATGTAGGAATGGATCTCCTTAGGGTTGTGTGCCTTCTGGGGATCTTGAAGCCTGTGTCACTTATACAGGGATGGTATCAGAACACACATGCGCAAAGCAGGGTCAGTAACAAATCCATAAAAAGCCAGGTACTGGACAATGAATAAAACCATTAACACAGCCTCAGAACGAGTAATGGAAACAGTGGCAACTTCAGAATGGATGCAACATCTGTACTGACACACAGCTAGTACACTCGATACCCATACTGACACATGGCTAATACATGTCACATTTATATCGACACACAGCTAGCAAACGGAACTCCCATACTGACACATAGCTGGTACACACACCTGTACTGACACTAGCCTGTGTTAATATGTGGCAGTATATGGCATGTATGTGCAGATACAGGCCTAACATATTAAATATTTGTGCTAAATTGGGGCTAGTATAGATAGTGTGTGATAATATAGGGTTGCATGTGATATTGTGCTGATTCAATCCAGAATGTGCAGTGTTTGCATTGTCTGGACTAATATAAAACCAATATATTCATATCTGCTGATGCAGGGGTAGAATCTTCAGTATTTATCCTAAATCAGGGCTAACATACTTCTGTGTCGATGCAAGTTTAGTATGTGCACTGTATATGCAGATAAAAGGTCAGTATATACAATATCTGCACTGATACAAGGTTGGTAAATGTGCGATTTGTGCTATTATACGTCTGTGTGTATCTGTGTTGGTATGGGTGGTGTATTGAGTGTCTGCTGATATTGAGTCAGATTGTGACAGTGACTCCCATTGGTAGTATTGTATATGCAGTGCCTGCACTGCTCCAGGTCCAGTATTGGACAAGTCTATCATTGACTCGTTTACACAATTTGCATTAGTTTTGTACCAGTGGAGTTCAATGTCAAATTGACCTGATTTCAATCGATGGCTCGACTTATAGGTTATTTTCTCCAATTACAATTGCTGATTAATCGTTGCACCGCTTACTGTTTCACTTTATATTACAACTGCATTAAGTAGTGACTCTGCTCTTCTGATCCGCCTTACAATTCCGATTCGGGAGTGCCAGCTGACAGGTAACCAATGCCATATCGCCCGTTCGCAGCAGTCATTTCCATTGGTGAGGTGCTATCAGGCCCATTATAGGAGCGATGGATGGGCATTGGTGATGGAGTTTCACTGGGAACCTTACTCAGGATGAACCTGGTCTCATCGTGATCATCCAAATTGGACATATCTTTCATCATTCGGCCTCGTTTGTACGAAACGGATAAAGTGTTGGATCCATCAGACACGAGATTGAAGTGACGGACAATGAAGACAACTGGAATGGGGAGGACTCCCACCACAATCAGAGTAATAGTCAACCCAAGGGCCCAGCCTGGGAATATTAGGAACCTCTCCGTAGCCTAGACAAAGAAAAGGAGACTCCATTTAGCAAAACGAAAAAGCAACTTGATTATCTGGGCAGTGCATTATAACCCTCATCAGCTCCGTCACATCCTAAAACAGAAGCTGAACAAATGAAATCATTGATAGGGGCTGACCCATAGAGTTCCTTCCACCCCATTGCAGCCTGGTGTTGACCCCGACCACCTCACTGACCACCCCGCCGCACCAAAGCCTCAGCTGCCCCAACCCACAAGACCTTTCAATAACATCTTCCATTCCTCCCCCTCAAAGATGCCTCACTGAACATTCCCACTCCCCACAGAGACCCTCCCTTCCTAATGACACCCCCCCCCCCCCCCCCCACCAATACATCTCCCGTGATGTGGTCCTTCTCACCCAAAGTCTGTTCTGTGGAAAATAATCACTTGTCTTTTTAGCCCCTGAACTTAACACCGCGTCTCCACCTTAAAGCAATTTACATTCAGAAATTCCCTTTCCGTTTACCTCCTCCATTATCCAGGCATTATATCCAGGGGGAGTGATGCCCATCTGAATAATGCTAGCCACCATCAGGATTGCCATGGCCAGGGGGGAGATGTACTTCCAGGTGTAATAGTAATATTTATACGGAGTGAATCCCAACATTTCTGTCAACTCCTGCATGAACCTGGAAAAGAACATAAATATGTTACAGAGTATGTAACGCTTTCAATAAATGTTTCTGCATCGCTACCTATTCATCACTAATACAACACATGTTTCAACGGGCCAGTTAGAAGATGTAGAACCTAAATCACATCCCCAACAACGTTAAATGCGGCATCAACATCAGAACAAAGTGACTGCTTATATTCAGCCAAGCAGTTTGCAAGCTGGAGAGTACAAGCTGCTGAACACGGCTATGTGGAAGGTCAGGAGGCTGAGAGAATCCGAATGAGGTGCTTAAAACCATTAAAGGAATCAATAAGATTGAGACAGAAAAAAACATTTCCTCGGGAGAGGAATTTAAAACAAGGGGGGTTAAAATTAGAACGAGGACATTTGGAAGAGGAATCAGGAAGCACTTTATTACACAGAGGGTAGAGGCAATTTGGGACTCCCACCTCTAAAAGACAGTGGATGCAGCAGATCAAACGATATGTGTGAGACTGAGCTGGATAAGAATTCGTTAGATAAGATTTCAAAGGACATGGAACTAAGAAGGTAAACGGAATTGAGGTGAGGAAATAGGAATGGTTTTACATTTTTTTTTTATTTGACTGCAACTGGAGAGGGCCTTGTTGGGCCCACATCTGTGGAGTTAGAATCAATTCAGAGGAGTTTCACTCAGCTGATTCCTGGGATGAATATCTTATCTTACGAGGAAACGTTGAACAGGTTGAGCCTGTATCCACGGAAGTTTAGAAGATTGAGATGTGATCTTATTGAAACATGCAAAATCCTGAGGGGACTTGACTGGGTGAACACCCGTAGAATGTTTCCTCCTGTGTGTGGGGGGGAGGTCCGGCGGAACGAAGTGGCGTGAACCACTCCGGCGTCGGGCCTCCCCAAAGGTGCAGAATTCTCCACACCTTTAGGGGCTAGGCCCGCGCCGGAGTGGTTCCCGCTCCACCGGCCGGCGCAAACGGCCTTTGGCACCCTGCCAGCCGGGGCCGAAAGGCCTCTGCTGGCCGGCGAAAGTTCGCGCATGCGCCGGAGCGTCAGCGGCTGCTGACGTAGTACCGGCGCATACGCAGGAGAAGGCATCTCTTCCGCCCCCGCCATGGTGAAGGCCATGGCGGGGGCGGAAGAAAAAGATTTGCCCCCACGGCACAGGCCCGCCCGCCGATCGGTGGGCCCCAATCGCGGGCCAGGCCACCGTCGGGGCACCCCCCGGGGTCAGATGTCAGATCGCCCCGCGCCCCCCCCCCCCCCCCCCCCCAGGACTCCCCCGCCCACGCCGCCAATCCCGCTGGTACCAGAGGTGGTTTAAACCACGCCGGCGGGTAAGGCCTGTCAGCGGCGGGACTTCGGCCCATTGCAGAGGGCCCGCCGACCGGCACGGCGCAATTCCCACCCCCGCCGAATCTCAGGGGGCGGAGAATTCGGGACACGGCGAGGGCGGGATTGACGCCGGACCCGGGCGATTCTCCGACCCCCGGGCAGTCGGAGAATTCCACCCAAGGGGTCTATTTTAAGATGCAGGGGAGGAGAATATTTTTCTCTCAGTTGGTTTGTGGAATTCTCTCTCCCGGCGAGCAGTGGAGGCTGCATCACTGAATATACTCAAGTCTGAGTTTGACAGATTGAAGATACAGAAGTGGGTCATGGATAAAAACAAGAAAGTGGAATTGAGACCACAACCAGGTCAACCACGATCTTATTGAATGATGGAGGATTTTTAAAGAGCTGAATGGCCTACCTCTGTTCCTAAATCCTATGATTCCATAGCTTCATCCTATTCCTGTGCAAAGTTGGTTTTATTTCTCTATATAAAATATAAATATGAATATATACATAATATATATATATATTTATATATATAATTTGCTGCTGGGTTAGAGAAAAGCACTGGTTCATCAAGTCTTCCCAACTCTCCAAAGCCCTGTACCAATCCCAAACTAATCCCATTGTTTTACCCTCTCCTCATGTTTCAGATTCAATCCCAAACCTAATCACATTACCCTGCTCTAAATAGCCTTGTGGGTGAAAAGAGGGCCTGGAGGCAGTAACTACCCCGAGTGTGGGTTAGAAGAGAATCCGGAGAGAGTCACTACCTCCAAGTGTGAGTGAGAAGTGAATCCGGAGAGAGTAACTACCCCGAGTGTGGGTTAGAAGAGAATCCGGAGAGAGTCACTACCTCCGAGTGTGAGAAGAGAATCCGGAGAGAGTAACTACCTCCGAGTGTGAGTGAGAAGAGAATCCGGAGAGAGTCACTACCTCCGAGTGTGAGTGAGAATCCGGAGAGAGTAACTACCCCCGAGTGTGAGAAGAGAATCCGGAGAGAGTAACTACCCCCGAGTGTGAGAAGAGAATCTGGAGAGAGTAACTACCCCCGAGTGTGAGAAGAGAATCTGGAGAGAGTAACTACCTCCGAGTGTGAGTGAGAAGAGAATCCGGAGAGAGTCACTACCTCCGAGTGTGAGTGAGAAGAGAATCCGGAGAGAGTCACTACCTCCGAGTGTGAGTGAGAAGAGAATCCGGAGAGAGTCACTACCCCCGAGTGTGAGAAGAGAATCTGGAGAGAGTAACTACCCCCGAGTGTGAGAAGAGAATCTGGAGAGAGTAACTACCTCCGAGTGTGAGTGAGAAGAGGAGCAACAGGACCCGTCACAGTGAGAGAGGAGCAGTGTGACCCACGCGCAGCTTGATGAAGCCACACATAAAGGTGGCCATCAAGATAAGGGCAATGTTGGGCACATTTGTTTCCCTTATATCAAGTTTGCCCTTTGAACTCAGTCCATTGACATCCATTTGAAGGGGGAAATGGCTCGGGCGTTTGCCACAGCACAGGAGTGAGGAATGGGCCAGACCTGTACCACATACAGTAACACCGAGAGTACCTTGCGCCTGATGACCAGGAGAGGGAGCATCGCTCTCTCATATCCAGGTTTTGGTTCATTATGCCTACTCACTTCCTCCAGTTTTTAAACACATGTCCTGGTCGTAAAATCGGAGAATCCAGCCCCTTGAATTAATGGAGAGAAAAAACTTTTTTCACACAGCGAGTGGTTCAGATCTGGAATGCACCGCCTGAAAGTGTGGTGGAGGCAGGTTCAATTGAGGCATTCAAGAGAGCATTGGATGGTTATTTGAGTAAAAACAAACTGCAGGGGTACAGCGAAAAGTTAAGGAATGGCACTAAGTCATGATGTTTGTTTGGAGAGCCAGTGCAGACACTATGGGTCAAAAGGTCTCTTTCGGTGTCGGAACAATTCTTGATTCTGTGAAAAAGGGCAAAGGCCCTTTTGGTCATAGATGAGCCATGATCTTGGAGAGGCAAGGTTTGATCACGGATTGTCAGCTTGGCTTTGTCCTTTAGACTCACAGTGAAGAATCACTGAAACGACGATACAATGACATCAATAAGTTTCATCCCACCATCAGACTCACCATTGACTACTCTTCAGAATCAGTTACATTCTTGGACACACTCATCTCCATCAAGAATGGTCACCTCAGCACTTTGCTTTACTGCAAACGCACAGATAATCTCACGATGCTCTACTTCTCCAGCTTCCACCCTAAACACATGAAAGAAGCCATCCCCTACGGACAAGCCCTCCGTATACGCAGGATCGGCTCAGTCAAGGAGGAACGTAACAGACACCTACAGACGCTGAAAGATGCCCTCGTAAGAACGGGATATGCCGCGCGACTCATTGATCGACAGTTCCGACAGCGCCACAGCAAAAAACCGCAACGACCTCCTCAGAAGACAAACACGGGACACAACTGACAAGAGTACCCTTCGTCGTCCAGTACTTCCCCAGAGCGGAGAAATTACAAAATCTTCTTCGCAGCCTTCCACACATCATCAATGAAGATGAACATCGTGCCAAGGCCATCCCCACACCCCCACTATTTGCCTTCAAACAACCGCGCAAACTCAAAACAGACCTGCAGCAAACTACCCAGCCTTCAGGAGAACAGCGACCACGAATCCACACAACCCTGCCATGGCAAACTCTGCAAGACGTGCCAGATCATCGACATGGGTACCACCATTACACATGAGAATACCACCCACCAGGTACGCGGTACATACTCGTGCGCATCGGCCAACGTTGTCTGCCTCAGACGCTGCCGGAAAGGATATTCCGAGGCGTGGTACACTGGCAAGACCATGCAAACGCTGCGACAACGGATGAACGGACATCGTGCGACAATCGCCAGACAGGAATGTTCCCTTCCAGTTGGGGAACACTTCAGCAGTCATGGGCATTCAGCCTCTGATCTTCGGGTAAGCATTCTCCACGGCGACCTTCAGGATGCGCGACAACGCAGAATCGCTGAACAGAAACTGATAGCCAAGTTCCGCACACAAGAGTACGGCCTCAACCTGGACCTTGGATTCATGTCACATTACATTCATCCCCCCCACCATCTGGCCTGGGCCTGCAAAACCCTACCAACTGTCCTGGCTTGAGACAATTCACACCTCTTTAACCTGGGATTACCCCTCTCTCCAGTCACACCATCTGGACCTGTAAAGACTTAATTACCTGCAAAGACTTGTATTCAAAGTATCATCTTTCATCATTGAATTTGTCTATATAATATGTTTATGGAATCCACCTCTTCATTCACCTGAGGAAGGAGCTGCGCTCTGAAAACTAGTGATTCGAAATAAACCTGTTGGACTTTAACCTACTGTTGTAAGACTTCTTACTGTGCTCACTCCAGTCTAATGCCAGCATCTCCACATAATTGTCAGAGGGAGGTCATGTTTGAGTGAATTTTTTGAGGAGGTGACCAGGTGTGTAGATAAGGGTAGTGCAGTTGATGTAGTTGATATGAATTTCCCCAAGGTCCCACATGGGAGATTTTGAAAGAAGGCAAATGACACGGAATTCAGGGTAATTTGATAAGGTGGATTCAAAATTGGCTTAGTTATAGGAGGTACAGGATGATGACAGACGGCTGCTTTACTAACTGGAAGCCAGTGTCCAGTGGCGTACCACAGGGATCTGTGCTGAGTCCCCTATTTGTCATTTCAAATGGGTATCCGTGTGACAGATGGAATTTAAACCTGAAAAGTATGAGGTAATACACTTTGGGAGGAATCATTTGACAAGAAAGTTTTCAATGAAAGGCACAACACTCGGAAGTTCTGGAACAAAGGGACCTTGGTTTATTTGTCCATAAATCTCTGAAGGCAAAAGGGCAGGTTAATAGGGTGGTGAAAAAGGCATATGGGGCACTTGCCGTTATCCATCGAGGTATAGATTACAAAAGCAGGGAAGTCATGTTGGAGATGTGTAGAACTTTGCTGAGGCCACAGCTGGAGGACTGTGTGCAATGCTGGTTGCCGCATTAAAGGAAAGATTAGATTACACTGGAGGGCATGCAGAGGAGATTCACCAGGATGTTGCCTGGGATGGAACATTTAAGTCATGAAGAGAGTTTGGATAGACTTGGGCTGTTTTTGCTGGAACAGAGAAGACTGCGGGCGACCTGAGAGAGGTGTAAATGATTATGAGGAGCATGGGCAGGCTGGATAGGGAGCAGCTGTTCCCCTTAGTTGAAGGGGACACAAGTTCAAGATGAGGGGCAGGAGGTTTAGGAGGGATTTGAGGAAATGCTTTTTTACCCAGAGGGTGGCGACTGTCTGGAACGCACTACCTGGGAGGGTGGTAGAGGCGGGTTGCCTCACATCCTTTAAAAAGTACTTGGATGACTCCTTGGCATGTCATAACTTTTAAGCCAAGTGCTGGCAAATGGGATTAGGTACGTAGGTCGGGTGTTTTTCACATGTTGGTGCAGACTCGATGGGCCAAGGGCTTCTTCTGCACTGTCTGATTCGATGATTCTATCTCCTAAAATGGCAGGACAGGCTCAAGTGACCAAATGGCCTCCTCCTGTTCTGTACCGAGGGGAATGGCCAGGGAGGCAGAGTAATTGGTTTAATGAGGATTATAGTATCCTGGGATATATCTGTGTCCATCATTACATGGGAAGTCCAGGTTCGAAGGTCAGAGGAAACTTACTTTTTTGTCCCATAAACCCACGAAACTGAGATGTTTTCCAAAATGACCACAATTGTGAGGGGTAACGTGGCGGAATAGTCATCGAACATTGTGACAAAGTAGTTCCCGGATCGTTGGACGAAGATGAGTCCGACGGAGAAAGCGAAGATTGTGCAGCCAACTGAGGGTAAAGAGCAAATGAAATGAATCAGAGGCATCAGGAGTGGAAATTAAAACAAATTAGAAATATTCGCATAATAATAAAAAAAAAATTAAAGCGCCTTTGTAAAGAGCCTCAGGAGCACGGACTGTTCAGGTCTGCTACAGCCTCCATTTCACTCAGATTCTCCCATTAAACTGCACCTATCTCAGCCCATCGTTCACTGTATTGAAAGCCCCTTACAATTTATTCTTAACTATTCTAGAGGTGACTTGATAGTAGTTGTAGGTACTTTACAAGCTTTTACCATCCTGAACAGTGCTAAGCCATAGTGTGGAGGCAATGCAATCGATGAGATTGCACTGATAATTCCGCTAATTCTTTTCATTATTCCCTCGCAGGATGTGGACGCCACTGGCTCGGTCATTAATGCCCATCCTTAAGTCCTGTCAAGAAAATGGTGGTGAGCAACCTTCCTGAACTTATTATAGTGCATCTTGCCCATGCACTGCTGGCACTGTGTGCCGGTGGTGGAGGGCGTGAATGTTTAAGATGGTGAATTAGGTGTCAATCAAGCGGCCACACTTTGTCCCAGGTGGTGCTCCTTGTTGGGGCTGTGCTCATCCAACACCACAGGCCATTCAGCCTAAACACTGCGGTTTGGTCTATCCTCCACACGAGCCCCATGCTGTACCTGCCTTGGGATGGCCAATATTCTCTGGTGTCTAGAAGAGTAAGGGGTGGCCTCACTGAAACAGACAAGATTCTGAAGGGATTAATGACAAATGACTGTGGATACTGGAGATCTGACATTCAGGTTGTGAAGAGTCACATTGGACTCGAATCGTTGGCCAGAATTTCCCCCAAATGGCAGAGATTGCTGGATCAGGTGCGAAAAGCTGTGTGAAACTCATTGGTTTCACAGAACACAGAACACAGAACAGTACAGCACAGAACAGGCCCTTCGGCCCTCGATGTTGTGCCGAGCAATGATCACCCTACTCAAACCCACGTATCCACCCTATACCCGTAACCCAACAACACCCCCTTAACCTTACATTTTAGGACACTACGGGCAATTTAGCATGGCCAATCCACCTAACCCGCACATCTTTGGACTGTGGAAGGAAACCAGAGCACCCGGAGGAAACCCACGCACACACGGGGAGGACGTGCAGACTCCGCACAGACAGTGACCCAGCCGGGAATCGAACCTGGGACCCTGGAGCTGTGAAGCATTTATGCTAACCACCACGCTACCGTGCTGCCGCAACGGATGCCTTTTCTCGCAAATGTTTAGGCATTCAGTGTAATATCAAAATGCTGACCAGTATCACCGCCCATCTTGGGGGGGGGGGGGGGGGGGGGGGGGGGGGCAGGACTGAAACACGCCGGTACACGGGGATTCTGGGATCGGTGTGCCATTTATAAAGTATGCCCCAATCTCAAAGTTATTTTAAAAACACCACCCCCAATGGAGATTGATGGCCTCCACTCCCCACGGAGAACAGGACCCTCACGCCACCCCCACAGGTAAAGAAAGCACCCCCCCCCCTAAAACCCACACGCAGAAGGCCCACCCCACCCCATCAGCCCCACTATGAAAGCGTTGAGGTGAACCAAGCACCCCCCCTCCCCCACATCAGGGCACACCCCCTCCCCCTTCAATCACTGGCACCTTCTCCCTGTCACTGGCATCACCCCACCCCCTCCACAGTCTCCGGCTTCCCACCCCAATCTATGCACAATCCCCACCCGTCTGCCCGCCCAACAACCATCAGGCCCACCCCCACCCCCCAACACACAAAACTGGCTCTGCTGGGGGCGATGGCCATGTCCCTCACCACCCAGAGGCTATACTCACCTCCGTGTCCCCAGCATGGTCATCATGACTGATTCTCATTTTTGAAAACCAGTCGTGATTCACGCCGATGTGACGTGATACCTGCTGGGTGGGAGGATAAGACGGGGGCAGGCGTTACGGTGTCAGGCCCGATAAGTTGATGTAAATATATTAAAAATTATGGAAATCCTGATCACGTCACCAGGGTGGCAGGAGGGGAAGACATCAAAATTAGATCGCGCAGGTGCAAATTCCATTACGGCTGCCTTGCAAAATTTAATGGCCATAATGACCTTTGTGCCTGCAGTGAACAGACCGGCCAAGTCCCACCCGTTAATTCTGTTTCTCTCTTAACTGATGCTGACAGACCTGCTGAGTTTTTCTAACCTGTTTTTCAGACTCTGGGCCCTCATCTCAGGATAAGGGGCCGATGATTTAGGGTTGAGCCGAGGAGAAACTACTTCACTGGAAGTGATGCAGACCTTTGGAATTCTCGACCCCAGAGGGTTGCGGATTCTCCATGATTGAACACATTTAAGGCTGAGATAGACAATCCGTGTCTCCCGGGACTGAGGCTTGGGTGGGAAAGTGGAGCTGAAGTCCTAGATCAGCTATGGTCATCCCTAATGTTGGAGCAGGCTGATTTGGTCAATAAATGCTGTCCTTGCCAGTGATGCTCACGTTCTCTGAAGGAATAAAAAAAAAGCTTGGGCAAAAGTTCAAGGCTGACACTCTAGTGCAGTAGTGAGGGAGTGCTGTACTATCAAGGGTGTTGCCTTTCAGATAAGATGTTGAACTGAGACGCAGTCTTCCCTCTGTTACAGATGTTACAGATCCTATGGCACTGTTACAGAGAAGAGCTGGGGCCTTCGCCCCAGTATCCAGGCCGTTACCCTTCCATCACAAAAACAGGTTATCTGCTCATTAGCTGCCTCGTTTTCCATATTAAAACAACGACTACATTTCAAAAGTTGATTTTTAAAAATTTGATTTTGATTTATTTATTGTCACATGTACCGAAGTACAGTGAAAAGTATTTTAATGCGGCCGAGGGAATGTACACAGTGCGTACATAGGAGACAAAAGAATAATCAACAGAGAACATTGACAAATGAAAATGAAATTAAAATCGCTTATTGTCACAAGTAGGCTTCAAATGAAGTTACTGTGAAAAGCCCCTAGTCGCCACATTCCGGCGCCTGTTCGGGGAGGCTGGTACGGGAACAGCCTCCCCAATGTAGCCCATTGGCTGGAAACATTGCCATGTGCTGTGGTGGTGAAAGGCGTCATTTAAACATAAGCCATTATTTTCTTTTCTGTATCTAACACCTGATGTAAAAGCGTTTCATACTGATGTTGCACGACAATACTGGTCATCTCTCAATGTAACAAGCATAAATATTCACAAAAATACATATCTAAGATAAGCTGAATAGGTCAATTACTGATTCAGGACAAATAGTCTTTTCTCCAATCTATTGCAATGTCCCAGAATGCACTGGGGTTTATGCTGGTCTCTTACTTGTCAAGAACTCTTTGCGAATTTTAAAGGTATCAACGATTGGTGAGACAATTCCTTCCATGGTCCCCATCATGCTGCCCAATCCCAGGTTAATAAGCATCAGGAAGAAGAGCACTGACCAGAAAGGGGAGGCTGGGAAATGTGTCATTGCCTCTGTGAAGGCAATAAACGCAAGGCCTGTACCTTGGACCGACTGTAGGAAAATCAGAAAGATCAAATGAATGGCAGAAATTTAAAAATCATTACCGCAGCCAACTACTAAACGACATATCAGAGCGTTATCAATGAAGTCTTTAACATTCTGGCCAAACCTTTCGTGCTGGTTTTCAAAATGACTTTATTTTAAACTCAAGACCCTGCTTAGGCATTTGCCTATCACCAAACAGAAACTCATCAGATCAGCAGGAAACCTGGCAACATTTTAACAAATAGTTTTGTTTTAAACGGGTTAAAGATTACTTCTTTATATGTCTAAACCAGGCTTGTCAAATCTTTGAGGGGTCACATTTCACATTTTTTCCTCTCACACGAGGGGCAGATGTGCAAGTTTTGGAAAGAAGATTTGGCACAACATTAAATGTGAATTTAAAAGGCAGCACGGTGGTGCAGTGGTTAGCACTGTTGCCTCACGGTGCTCTGGGTCACTGTCCGTGTGGAGTTTGCACATTCTCCCCGTGTTTGCGTGGGTATCGCCCCCACAGCCCAAAGATGTGCAAGTTACGTGGATTGGCCACGCTAAATTGCCCCTTAATTGGAAAAAATGAATTGGCTAAATTTATATTGAAAAAAATGTGAATTTAAAACAAGAAAGCTGAGCTACGAAGAAAAGAAGCAACCTGCTGAGAATATAAAACAAGATCGAAGCATAAATTGATAATTTTATAAAATGAGTCATGAATAGAAAATGGCCGTTGTACTGTGAGGGGGTGAGTGTGTGTGGGTCCAGCTCACTCTCAGACTCAGGGGCTCCCTCACTCAGCCTCACCCACTGTGTGAGTGACTAAGTCGGTGTGCATTGGCGAGGTTGAATGGGAACCCTGAGACCGGGAGTGAGCTAGACCCCTTGGGTGTGATCCAATGGCCACGCTGAATGGTGAAAAATGATTGTAGCAGCTGAAACTGAAACTTCGCAATTCTGAATGTCCTGTCGCCTTCCTTTTCGGAGTGCGTGAGGTCCATGCATGTGTGTGAAGAGTATTTAAATTCTAAACACTTCCTGAGCGGCCGATCTGGCCTCAGGAACAGGTGTAAGTAGATGAGGTGAAAAAAAAAATATTTTGAGTTTGGTAACTTTCTATACTTTTTCATTTACTGCACCAATTTCTTTTAATATTTCTTCATTTGAAATTATTATATAGAAGCTAAAGGTTCCCCTCATAGCCCAGTTCGAATATACGAACAAGGAGCCAGAGCAGGCCATTCTGCCCCTCGAATAAGATCATGGCTGATCTGATAGTAACCTCAAATCTGCACCCCATCTTCCCCCAATAATCTGTCACCCTCTCGCTTACCAAGAATCTATCCTCCTCTGCCTTAAAAATATTCAAAGACTCTGTTTCCACCGCCTTTTTGGAAGAGAGTTCCAGAGACTCGCCACCCTCTGAGTGAAAAGATTTTGCCTCATCTGGTGTTTTAAATGGGAGACCCCTATTTTTAAACAGTGTGCCCAAGTTCTAGATTCTCCCACAAGAGGAAACATCCTCTCCACATCCAGCGTGCCGATACCCCTTAGGGGTCTGTTTCAATTAAATCACCTTTTACTCTTCTAAACTCTAGTGGATACAAGCCCAGCCTGTCCAACCTTTCCACAAAAAGGACGACTCACCCATTCCAGGTATTAGTCTAATAAACCTTCTCTGAACTGCTTCCAACGCATTTACACTCTCCCTTAAATAAGGTAACCAATAGTGTACACTGTACTCCAGATGTTATCTCACCAGTGCTGTGTATAACTGAAACATAACCTCCCTACTTTCGTATTCAATTTCCCTCCCATTTTATTATCTTTCCTAACTATTTGCAGTACCTGTATACCAGATCCCTCTACATTGCAAAGCTCTGCACCATTCACCATTTAGATTATAAGCTTCTCTTTTATATTCTTCCTGCCAAAATGGATAATTTCACATTATCCCACATTATACTCCATTTGCTAGATTTTTTCCCACTCACTTAACCTAGCTACATCTTTTGGTAGTCTCGTTATGCCCTCTTAACTTACTATCCCACCAATCTTTGTGTCATCAGAAAATTTGGAAATCATACCATCCATCCCTTCATCCAATCATTTATATAAATTGTAAAAAAGTTGAGGCCCCAGTCCTGAACCGTGTGGCACATCACTCGTTACATCCAGCCAACCTGAGAAAGACAAACTTATGTCAACTCTCTATTGACTGTTAGCCAGCCAACTTCAATCCATACCAATATGTTGCACTCCCTCCCGACATACACACACACACCATGACCTTTTATTTTCCATAATGACCTTTGCTGTGGCCCTCTGAAAACCTAAGTCCAGTACATCCACCAGTTCCCCTTTATCCACAGCACATGTTACTTCCTCAAAGAACTCCAATAAGTTGGTTAACATGATTTCCCTTTCACAAAACCATGTTGACTTTGCCTGATTACCTTGAACTTATCCAAGTGTCCTGTTATAACTTCTTTAATAATAGTTTGTAACATTTTCCCTACGTCGGATGTTAGGCTAGTTGGTCTGTAGTTTCCCACAATTCCCCATGTTGAATAATGCAGCTACATTTGCTATGTTTCAATCTAATGGGACCTTCCCCCGAATCTAGGGAGATACGTAAAATTGAAACCAATGCATCACCTACCTCACTAGCCTTTTCTTTTAATACCCTAGGATAATGTATCTCAGGACCCAGGAACTCGTCAGCCCACAACTTCAAAATTTACTCAGTATCACCTCTTTGATGATTGTAATTTTCTTGAATTCCTCCCTTCCATCCTTCATTGTTTATATCTGCTTCTAGGATGTTACTTATATCCTCTGTAGCAATATGCCTGTTCAATTCATCTGCCATTTCCTTGTTTCCATCATCAATGCTCCAAGCTCACTTTCTATAGGACCAACATTCTCTTTAATCCTTTGCCTCCACTACATAGTTTAAAATGCTCTCTACTTCCCCAGTTATGCGATTTGCAAGAACATCGGACTCTGTACGGTTCAAATGTAGACCATCCCAATGGTACAGCCCCCACTTTCCTCAATGCTGGTGCCAGTACCTACGTAACATAACCCACTTACCCATATCAGTCTTTAAGTCATGCATACATCTCCCTAATCGAATCTGTCCTATACAAATATGCATGTGGCTCAGGTAATAATCCAGAGGTTATGACCTTTGAAGTTCTAGTTCTTAATTTGACACCTAGCTCGTCATATTGACTATGCAGGGACCACGATTTAGGGACCTTCAAGCGGCTATTGGATAGGTACATGGATTAGGGTAGAATAATGGAGTGTAGATTAATTTCTTCTTAAGGGCAGCACGGTAGCATTGTGGATAGCACAATTGCTTCACAGCTCCAGGGTCCCAAGTTCGATTTCGACTTGGGTCACTGTCTGTGTGGAGTCTGCACATCCTCCCCGTGTGTGCGTGGGTTTCCTCCGGGTACTCCGGTTTCCTCCCACAGTCCAAAGATGTGCAGGTTGGGTGGATTGGCCATGATAAATTGCCCTTAGTGTCCAAAATTCTATGATTAACCTAGGGCGAAAGTTTGGCACAACATCGTGGGCCGAAGGGCCTGTTCTGTGCTGTATTTCTCTATCTATCTATCTCCCCCTCCCAATGCAAGTTCATCTCCAGCCTCAAGCAGACGTTCCTAACACTGGCACCGGACAGGCAACACAGCCGCCTGGACTCACATCTGGATATTGGTAAAACAATAGAATGTTGTCCAAATCACAATTAACCTTAACCCTTCCCATCAGGCAAATTAAAAACAGCACCATAAAATACCAGTAACAATCTATATAAAAGATTCATTCTTCATCTTCATCTCATTATTCATCCTCGACTGCCTCATATTTCAACATTCCACTAATGGATGTCCATACACTCACCTTATTCAGCTCATCCTCCAGTAGACACTTGTCCAGTCCTAGTTCGCTGAAATGATCTTCCTTCACTGTCTTTATGACACTGTACATCTCGGAGTAATCAGAAGACGTGAGATGCGAGAAATTTATGTGTGGTGGAATCAGATCATGGCTCAGGACTTTGGAATTCAGGTATCCAATAATCTTTTCAGAATTTCTGCCGACAGAAAAATGAAGAAAGATTGAGCCAAATCATATGTTGTGGGCTCAAATGCAGGGCAGTGCTGCGGCCAAGCACGTTAAAGGCTGCTGTCAAATCCCACACTTAACACTCTGTAAGATACTCAACCACATGAAGTCAATCACAATAGAAACAATTTCAGAATATAACAACTCCAGACACATCCCCCAAGTGCAATCAATCAGATCTTAAGAGGTCATTATTCCTTTAACCAAGAACACAATATCAGGCTAGAACGAGGGAACACAGTTTAAAAAGAAGGGATCTCCATTTTAAGATAGGGATGAGAATAAATATTTGTTCTCCGAGGGGCATAAATCTCTGGAACCCTGTTCCCCAGAGTGCGGCGGAGGCAGGATCAGTGATTATTTTTAAGGCAGAAGGAGATCGATTCTTTAAGGGAGTCAAAGGCTATCAGGGGTAGGGGAAATGTGCAGTTGAAACCACAACAGATCGGCCATGATCTTTTGAATAGCTGAGCAGGCGCAAGGGCTGCTTACTCCTGCTCCTAACTCAAGTTCGTAAACGGTTAAAGAAATAGGAGGAAGGGTAGACCATACGGTCAGTAAAGCCTGCTCTGCCATTCAATATGATCTTGGGCTGCAATTCCACTTCCCTGTCTATTCCCCATATCCCTTGATTCCCTGAGACGCCAAATGGGTGGCACTGTAGCACAATGGTTAGCAATGTTGCTTCACAGCACACGGGACACAGGTTCTATGCCCGGCTTGGGTCACTGTCTGTGTGGATAACTGACAGGAGTCAGAGAGTAGGCATAACTGGGCATTTTCATAGTGGAATGCTGGATGAATTAGTGCTGGAGCTTCAGCTAGTTACAATCTGTATCAATAACTTGGGTGAAAAGACAGAGAGTAATATAGTTACGTTTGCCGATGACACCAAACTAGGTGAAAAAATAAGCTGTGGGGAGGATGTGCAAAGAGACAGGTTAAGTGAGCGGGCAACAAAATGGCAGATGGGGTATAATATGATGTTAATAATAATATAATATTGTCCTGTGTAATGAGACAGGATTGATTAATAATCTCATTGTTAGGGATCCCCTCAGAAGGAGCGATCACAATATGGTGGAATTTAAAATACAGATGGAGGGTGAGAAGGTAAAATCAAACACTAGTGTTTTGTGCTTAAACAAAGGAGATTACAATGGGATGAGAGAAGAACTAGCTAAGGTAGACTGGGAGCAAAGACTTTATGGTAAAACAGTTTAAGAACAGTGGAGAACCTTCCAAGCGATTTTTCACAGTGCTCAGCAAAGGTTTATACCAACAAAAAGGAAGGATGGTAGAAAGAGGGAAAATCGACCGTGGATATCTAAGGAAATGAGGGAGAGTATCAAATTGAAGGAAAAAGCATATAAAGTGGCAAAGATTAGTGGGAGACTAGAGGAGTGGGAAATCTTTAGGGGGCAACAGAAAGCTACTGAAAAAACTATAAAGAGTAAGATAGATTATGAGAGTAAACTTGCTCAGAATATAAAAAGATAGTAAAAAGATCCTCGTGCCCTCATCACTAACTGGTGCTCATGGGAATGAGGTGTTTACATGTGTGAGTCAGACCAGGTCATAAAGCCCTGGGTGTCAGAATTGTTCTCGGTTCTTTGATCCTGTTCTTCTATACACAAAAGTATTCTGACAAGTTCTCACAAACTTACGTTATGACACATTTCTCATTCATCACATTCGCTTTGAATCCAAGAACTGCAAAAACCACGAGCGTCGCCAGAACAGAGGTGAAAAAATTAATGAAAGCGACAAGGGCTGCATCAAAGTGGCAGTTGTTGTCTTTCTTGTTGTAACTTGAGAATGCGATAACTCCCCCAAATCCAAGACCAAGGGCAAAGAAGACTTGTGTGGCTGCTTCCCTCCATACCTGAGACTCCATCATCTTCTCCAGCTGTTAAAAACAAAATCAACAGTGTATAGAATGGGCAGCTTAATGTAAAAAAAAACACAGGCCAGCCTCAATCCCCATGGCAGTGGGCAAGGACACCACCTGAAACAATGTCGGCCATAGAGGAACCTATATGGATTACAGCGGTTGGAGAAGGCAGCTCACCACCATCTTACGGATGGACAAGTGCTGGCCCAGCCAGCGAAGACAACAACCCATGAAAAAAGAACTTTAAAAAAATTACTGTTTCAGTGCTAAGTCAACTGATCTCAACAAGAGAGCAGCTTGGGCTTCACAACTGGCCAAAGCAGGAAAGGGATGATAATCGCATGGTGTTCTTGAACTTAATGCCCATCCTTTGAACCTTGGCGAAAATGTTTATGCACTCTCCCATACCACATAGTGAAAGTTCCTTCGTGGCATCAATTTTTCCAAAACCCTTGTTAAAAAAATATTAATTCATGGGATTTGTAGCTAAAGGAATAGAGTATAAAGGTAAGGAAGTATTATTGCAAATGTGCAAGGCATTAGTGAGACCACACCTGGAGTATTGTGCAGAGTATTGTCTCCATCTTTGAGGAAAGGTGTAGTGGCATTGGAGGCTGTACAGGAGGTTCACTAGATTGATTCCAAAGATGAGGGGTGGGATTGTCCCATACCCGATGGGGTGGGGGGTCACAGCAGCACGGAGTGGCGTGAACCACTCCGGCGTCGGCCCGCCCCAAAGGTGCAGAATCCTCCGCACCTTCAGAGGCTAGGCTGGCGCCGGAGTGGTTTGCACCCCACCGGTCGGCATGGAAGGCCTTTGGCGCCGTGCCAGCCGGGGCTGAAGGGACTCCGCCGGCCGGCGACAGTCCACGCATGTGCGGGTGCGCAGCGGCTGTTGACGTCATCCCCGTGTATGCGCAGGGGTCACCTACGCGTCGGCCATCGTGGAGGCTGACACGGCCGATGCGTAGGAAATGAGTGTCCCCACGGCACAGTCCCGCCCGTGGATCGATGGGCACCCCCCCCCCTCGGGGCCAGATCGGCCCATGCTCCCTGCCCCCCCCCCCCAGGACCCCGGAGCCCGCCCACGTCGCCAGGTCCCGCCGGTAAGGGACCTAGTCTGATCCACGCCGGCAGGGCCAGCAAAAAAAAACAGGCGGCCACTTGGCCCATCGCGGGCGGAGAATCGCCGGGGGTGTCACTATCTCCAGTGCCAGAGAATTCGGCGGACGTCGGGGGCAGGATTCATGCTCCCCCCACCCCGGGAGGTCGAAGAATCCTGCCCAAGGGGTTTGTCGTATTTTAGAACATAGAATTTACAGTGCAGAAGGAGGCCATTCGGCCCATTGAGTCTGCACCGGCCCTTGGAAAGAGCACCCTTCTTAAGCCCACACCTCCACCCTATCCCCGTAACCCAGTAATCCCACCTAACCTTTTGGACACTAAGGGCAATTTAGCATCGCCAATCCATCTAACCTGCACATTTTTGGATTGAAGAGAGATTGAACAGTTTAGGCTTATACTCTCTTAGAGTTTAGAAGAATGAGGGGTGATCAAATTGAGGTTTACAAGATGATAAAAGGTATGGAAAAAAGTAGACGTGGAGAGAATGCTTCCTCTTGTAGGGCATTATAGAACAAGAGGGCACTGCCTTAGGATAAGAGGTAGCAAATTTAAAACAGAGGTGAGGACAAACTACTTCTCCCAAAGGCTTGTGAATCTCTGGAATTGGCTACCCCAGAGTACGGTGGATGCTGGGACAAATTTAAAGAGCAGTTGGACAGATTTTTAACTGGTGATGGGTTGAAGGGTTATGCGGATCTGGCAGGACGGTGGAGTTAAGGCCAGGATGAGATCAGCTATGATCGAATGACGGAACAGACCCGATGGGCCAAATGGCCTAATTCTGCTCCTATATCTTATGAACTGACGTGGATGCCAGTGGCAAGACCAGCATCGGCTGGCCATCCCCAATGGCCCTTGAACAGAATGACTGGCCCATTTCAAAGGGTATTTAAGAGTCCACTGCTGTGGATCTGGAGTCTCATGGAGGCCAGGCCGGTTAAGGATGGCAGATTTCCTTTCCCAAAGGACATTAATGAACCAGATGGGTTCACAACAATTGATGATGATTTCATGGTCACCACCAGTGAAGCTTTATTTAATTCAATTTAAATTGCCACAACTGCTGTGCTAAAATTTAATGACCGCAGAGTACTAGTCCTCTGAGTTACCAATCCAGTGACATACCCTTGATGCTACTGTGCCTCAGTCTCAAACTTTTCCCAAAGCTATTTTTAAAATTAGTCAAATTTACAAAGTGACAAACTGAAAGGAATTCCTCCCGCTCACTGCCATTAGAACTGCCCAGCCCCCACCCTCTGACAGCCCCCCAGCCACCTCCACTTAGTACACCTACTCCCTCCCAATCGAGCCCCCCCCCCCATCTCCCAAGGCCAGCCACCATCTCCCAGACACCCACCACCATTCCAGTGCCGCCCCCATACCCCCCAAAGCCATCCTGACCCCTTACCCAGTAATGCCTAATAGTCAATTGCAGACCTCACTTTAAGGACGAGCGTACCTTCGGAGTAAACATGTGAAGAATTCCATCAATCGAGCCTCTGAGGAGAAGGCTCCGAATCAGGAAACAGATCAGCACGACGTATGGAAACAGAGAACTGAAGTACATCACCTGAAAATGATTCAAATAAACATAGGGAATCAAATATACTGACTTCCAAAGGGCAATTCACTTTTTTTTTAATAAATCTTTTTATTGGGTTTTTGAACAAAGTATACTTGGCGGTATGTACACAGAATATGATATATATATATATATATATATAGAAGAGAAGGGCACACACAAACATGTCACAAAAATTAGAAAAAAAGGTAATAAAAAAGTAATTAAAAAATCAAATAACGTAACTGGTAGGGTATTATGCACCAGCTCTACAGCAGCAACTCTGTACAATTGGCAAAATCATTTACAACACATAAGTAGGCATCTGTTGGTGGGGGGGGAGGTGGGGGGGGAGGTGGGGGGGGATTGGGGTATGGAGACTGGAGAGGTGAATATACATTTGGGTGCCGGAGAAACAATTACAGTGGGCAATAATCAAATGGGCTTGGTGTTGGTGTTGTCACTTGCTTCCCCCGGACGGATTTTGCTGCCGTTGTCGTCTCGCGCTCACCTCCTCTTCGGCCGTTCCTCTCGTCTTTCACCTGAATTCTCCTTGTTCTCTGTTCCTGTAGATGCCAAGTTTGTTATCGTTTTCCTGCCTACCACTCCCCCCCCCCCCCCACCTCCCTGGTTCCCCTCTATTGTTCCCTGTCTCTTCCCTCTTCCCCCCCCCCCCCCCCCAACTGCTCCCTCCCACCTCCTGTGGTTTGCCTTTCTTTCCTCTGAGGTTATCTGTGTCCACCTCCCCCCCCCATCTCCCAGTCTATCTCTCCCTCTCATGCTTTGGCTACTTTCCCCTGATTTCTGGCTACCTGGCTATTTTTCTGCTTGTTCGTTGGCCACAAACAGGTCCCGGAACAATCGCGTGGATGGCTCCCACGTTCTGTGGAAGCCGTCATCTGACCCTCGGATGGCGAATTTGATTTTCTCCATTTGAAGAGATTCCAAGAGGTCGGACAGCCAGTCTGCAGCTCTGGGTGGTGCTGCTGACTGCCAGCCGAACAGGATTCTATGGCGGGCGATCAGTGAGGCAAAGGTAAGGGCGTCCGCCCTCCTCCCCAGGAATAGATCTGGATGGTCTGAAACCCTGAAGATTGCCACTATCGGGCATGGCTCCACCCTCATCCCACCAATTTGGACATTGCCTCGAAGAAGGCTGTCCAGTACCCCGCAAGTCTGGGGCAAGACCAGAACATGTGGGCGTGGTTGGCTGGGCCTCCTTGGCACAGTTCACATCTATCCTGCACTTCAGGGAAGAACCGACTCATACGGGTTCTTGTTAAGTGGGCTCTATGTACCACATATAGTTGCGTCAGGCTGAGCCTTGCGCACGTGGAGGTGGAGTTGGCCCTATGCAGTGCTTTGCTCCAGAGTCCCCACCCTATTTCAATCCCCAGGTCCTCCTCCCATTTCTTTCTTGTTGCGTCCAGTACGGTGTCAGCCCCTTCTACCAGTCAGTCATACATGTCGCTACAGTTTCCTTTATCTAGTATGCGCGCGTCCAGTAACTCTTCCAGTAATGTCTGTTGGGCAGTTGTGGGTACGTCCCTGTCTCCTCTCGTAAGAAGTTTTTGAATAACAGGTACCTTAGCTCGTTCCCCTGGCTAGCTGGAATTTCTCTATCAGTTCGTCCAGTGTTGCGATCCTGCTGTCCGTGTACAGGTCCCTGACTGTCAGTGTCCCTCCGTCCCACCTTTTGAAGGTGGCTTCAGTCAGCGCTAGTGTGAATCTATGGTTGTTGCAGATGGGAGCTTTGTTCGACATTTTGGTCAGGCCACATTGCTGCCATAGTTGGTTCCAGGACTGGAGGGCGGCTGTCACCACTGGGCTGCTGGAGTGTTTTTTGGGTGGGGATGGGAGTGCTGCCGTGGCGAGGGCCTGGATGGAGGACTCCATGCAGGAGGCCTCTTCTCCGCGCACCCACTCGGCTTCTGGCTCCTGGATCCATCCTCTTATTCGCTCAGCCGTCGCCGCCCAGTGGTAGAATTGTAGGTTTGGGAGGCCTAGCCCCCCCCCCCCCCCCCCCCCCGGATTTTGTTTTTTGTAGGACCTTCTTCGGGATCCTAGCATTCCCCCCCCCCCCCCCCCCCCCCCCATATGAACGCCATGATTAGTTTGTCTAGTGCTTTGAAAAAGGCCTTGGGGACGTAGATCGGAATGGATCTAAGTAGGAAGAGGAACCTGGGCAGTACGTTCATTTTGATCGTCTGGTCTCTCCCCGCGAGGGAGAGTGGGAGTGTGTTCCATCTTTGCAGGTCCTTTTTTACTTCCTTTATCAGACTGGTGAGGTTCCATTTGTGGATCCCTTTCCAGTCATGGGCTATTTGGATCCCCAGGTAGCGGGAAGATCTCGCTTATGCTCATGTTGAGTTTGTGGCCCGAGAAGGTGCCAAACTCTTTCAGGAGCGCGATGATTCCGTCCATGCTGCTCTGTGGGTCCAAAATGTAGAGGAGCAGGTCATCTGTATAGAGTGAGGCTCTGCTCTCGGCCTCCCCTTCGGAACCCCCTCCAGCTTTTTGCTGCTCTGAGCGCAATTGCTAGTAGCTCGATCGCTAGAGCGAACAGCAGCGGGGACAGTGGGCATCCTTGTCTGGTGCCCCTGTGCAGCTGGAAGTTTCGGGAGTTGGTGTTGTTGGTCCGTACGCTCACCATGTATAGGAGTTTTACCCAGGAGGTGAATCCTGTTCCGAACCCCAACCGCTCCGACTCTGTCGAAGGCCTTTTCTGTGTCTAGGGAGACGATCACCTCTGGTACTCTCTCCCCGGAGGGGGTCATTGTCATGTTCAGCAGGCGCCTGATGTTCGAGGTAAGCTGTCTACCTTTGACAAAGCCCGTCTGGTCCTCTGCCAAGCGCAATTAACTTGACCACTGGCAAACATCAGAGGCATTATCAACACCATATTTAATTAAACACAAAAATATTGAGTCCATCCAGTTTCAGAATCTGACTCCAAATTCAAAGCAAAATACTGCAGATACTGAAAATCTGAAATAAAAACAAGAGCTGGATAAAAATAATTTGGTCTGACAGAATTTGTGGGAGAAGAACAGAGTCGATGTTTCAAGTCCAGTATGACTCGTCTTCGGTTCCAAAGGGAGCTGCTTGAATTTTTCCAGTGCTTTGCTCTTTCATTTCAGAATTTGACAGCTGCAAACAAAGTAAAGCTCCCTCCAGACTGTCCCCATCAAACACTCGCAGGACAGGTACAGCACAGGGTTAGATACAGAGTAAAGCTCCCTCTACACTGTCCCCGTCAAACACTCCAAGGACAGGTACAGCACGGAGTGAGATACAGAGTAAAGCTCCCTCTACACTGTCCCCATCAAACACGCCCAGGACAGGTACAGCATGGGGTTGGATACAGAGTAAAGCTCCCTCTATACTGTCCCTATCAAACACTCCCAGGACAGGTACAGCACAGGGCTAGATACAGACTAAAGCTCCTTCTACACTGTCCCCATCAAACACTCCCAGGACAGGTACGTCACGGGGTTAGATACAGAGTAAAGCTCCCTCTGCACTGTCCCCATCAAACACTCCCAGGACAGGTACAGCACGGGGTTAGATACAGAGTAAAGCTCCCTCTACACTGTCACCATCAAACACTCCCAGGACAGGTACAACACAGGGTTAGATACAGAGTAAAGCTCCCTTTACACTGTCCCCATCAAACACTCCCAGGACAGGTACAGCACAGGGTTAGATACAGAGTAAAGCTCCCTCTACACTGTCCCCATCAAACACTCCCAGGACAGGTACAGCACAGGGTTAGATACAGAGTAAAGCTCCCTCTACACTGTCCCCATCAAACACTCCCAGGACAGGAGCAGCACAGGGTTACACCTAGAATAAAGCTCCCTCTACCCTTTCCAAATCAAAGCTTGGACTAACCTTGCCAGATGATTGGATGCCTTTGATTGTACACAATCCTACAAGAAACCATGCAGACAATAGACACAGCGTCATCTTCCAATTCAGGCCTCCTCCTTCATTGATATTATTAGCGATATTCAAAGTTTCTCTGTACCAGAAGTAAGTCGTAGCTGAACTCTTTTCACATTCTGGCTCTACAACTGGAATGAGATATAGTCACAATTAGTGTCATCGCCAACTTTATAGAGTGTGAAAATTATTTTATTGTCAAATGTTACCTAGGTTCACTTTGCCCAGACATTAGATCACGGGTCTGTACTGGAGGCAGCATATCTGACATTGTGCTGCACTGGGGTCAATTAGCACTGTTGCTTCACAGCACCAGGGACCTGGGTTCAATTCCTGCTTGGGAGAACTGTGCAGAGTCTTTCCCGTGTCTACGCGGGTTTCTTCTGGGCGCTCCGCTTTCCTCCCACAAGTCCCGAAAGACGTGCTATTAGGTGAATTGGACATTCTGAATTCTCCCTCAGTGTACCCGAACAGGCACCAGAGTGTGGCAACTGGGGGATTTTCACAGTAACTTCATTGCAGTGATAATGTAAGTCTACTTGTGACACTAATAAAGATTATTATTATGAGGGGCAGACATCCTATTGGAGGAGGAATGGGAGGGACCCTGTTATTAGTAAAACTTCTGTGGTTAACGTGGAGGAAGATCCAACCCTGGCGGGGCCCCCCCACGGTGGCCTGGCCCACAATCGGGCCTACCGATCGGTGGGCAGGCTGGTTCCGTGGGGGCCTACTTCACGCCAGGCCCTGTAGGGCTCCGCCATATTGCCCGGGGGCCGGCGCGGAGAAGGGAAACCCCGTGCATACGCGGAAATACACTGGCCATTCCGCGCATGTGTGGAAGTACGTCGGCCATTCCACGCATGCACCAACTCGCACGGGCCGTTTGGCGCCGGCTGGAGCTGCGGGAACCACTCCGGCGGCAACCTAGCCCCCTAGAAAGGGGAGAATTCCTCACTTTCAGGGGCCATTGATGCCAGAGTGGTTGCCGCCGGTTTTCACGCCGGCGTGGGGACATAGCCCATTATTGGAGAATCCTGCCCACATGTATCCAAAGGTCAAAGGACATCCACCCTTTTGAGCCCTCTGACCTGTTTATGCATTGGCTGGTTTAATTCGTTCAATTCTCATACGAAACATGAGTTGAGAAAAGAGCCCTGAATCCAGTCTGACACGTCTCCTCCCTCAGGCCACACAGCTTCTGAGCTTCCCTTGCTGAAAGAAAACAGCCTGAGAAATACAACTTGGGCACACTGTTTCCTCAGGGTGTATCCCCAGTCTGAGGCAGCAAAGGGCCCGCAGACTCAAGAATCTCAACTTCACTCAATAGGAAACTGCACGAGGTCCTACACAGCAACACAAGCTCTGACTCCCACTCCCATTTTGCTCTGGACGTGAGTGCAAGTGGCCTGGAAAGAACAGAGAACATAGGGTGCAGAATGAGGCCATTTGGCCCATCGAGTCTGTACCGACCCACTTAAGCCCTCACTTCCACCCTATCCCCGTAACCCGTAACCCAATAATATCCCCTCCTAACCTTTTTGGACACTAAGGGCAATTTAGCATGGCCAATCCACCTAACCTGCCCATCTTTGGACTGTGGGAGGAAACCGGAGCATCCGGAGGAAACCCACGCAGACTCGGGGGGAATGTGCAGACTGTGCACACAGTGATCCAGCAGGGAATCGAACCTGGGACACTCGCGCTCTGAAGTCACAGTGCTAACCACTGTGCCACCGTGCTTCCCTAAAACACACCTATGGTTCAATTATTATCACCAAGTTTTTACCATTGAGCAAACTGTCCCCTTGCTACACCATTGATCGATACTCAATTGACTAGACAGAGTGCAGGGTTGGGGGGGAGGCAAACCTGGAATCTCACCACTGACAGTAGCAGGAACAGGCAGAAATACAGGGCATGCAGTAACTTTAAAGGTTGGAAGCCACCCCTCCCCTGAATCGAATATCTTACTTACTGGTAACGGTGCCGTTGCTGATCAGGGGGCATTCACTCCAGGGGAGGGGAGACTGGAACGATTTAAAAAAATAAAAAATACTCCAGCCGATGATGACATTATAATAAAGTCCAACGAAGAAGCAAACCTAGGGAGAGAGAAGAGAAGAGAAAGCTCCAACTGAATACTGGGCATGACACTGAGAACAAAGGAGGGAGGGGGGGAAGCAGCAGGGAGATGAGAAGGGAGATGTGGGAGGGGGTATTGGTTTGGGGAAGATTGTGAATGGTTGGTCAATTATGTTGATAAAGATGCAAAGATGATGGGTATTGTTTGATTACAAACGGATCAGGAGAATCTGCTGAGTAACTGAGCTGATAGTCTTTTTTACGTGGTGAGGTTAAACCTCATAAAGCACGAGGGGTGGAATTCTCCGCTCTCGCGATGCATCGGGAAGGTCATTGTGAACTCGGCCGAGTTTGGCGACGGCCTCGGAGGCCGCTCCTCACACCTTATTCGCCCCCACCCGGGAGGCTAGGAGCGGCGCTCCATTATTCTCGGCCGCCGGGCCTTGACGCTTGAGTCAAGGCGGCGCGCCGAGAATGACGTGACGGCGGCGCCTAAGTGACGTCAGCCGTGCATGCGCAGGTTGTCCGGCTCCAACTCGCGCATGCGCGGCTGACGTCACGACGGCTGACGGCTCCAACCTGCGCATGCGCGGTTGCCGTCTTCCCCTCCGCTGCCCCGCAAGACGTGGCGGCTTGATCTTGCGGGCCGGCGGAGGGGAAAGAGTGCGTTGCTTTGAGACGCTGGCCCGACGATCGGTGGGCACCGATCGCGGGCCAGTCCCCTCCCGAGCACGGCCGTGGTGCTCACTCCCCTCTCCGTCCCCCACATGCCACAAATGAGCATTTGGCGCCCATGTTCACGACGGCAGCGACCAGGTGTGGTTGCCGCTGTCGTGAACTGGTCGGAACGTCAGGCCGCTCGCCTATCCGGGCCGGGGAATCGCCGGTCTCCGTGAAAAACGAGCGGGGGTTGGGAGAATCGCGGGGGCTGCCAGGGCGGCGTGTCGTGAGTCGCCCGGCCCTCCCGCGATTCTCCCACCCGGCGTGGGGAGCGGAGAATCGTGCCCGAGGGCTCCAGGATAAGGAAGACAATACCAAACCTGACCACAAGATGGTGGGAGACCTTGTCGGTACTGTGGAGCCTAAAGACCTCACTGGTAAGAGCAATGCCCAGCAATCTCACTGCAATGTTTCCACTGCAGCTGACTAGGGCATTTCCGAAAGTTGTGTAAATCCAAGACATTAACACTGTTGTGTTATGCTTCTTCATCTTGCATAGGCTGCTTCCTTGATGTATACTCTGACAAAGGAAAGTTCAGACTTGAAGATAGGTTTAACACATTAATTGAACAGTTAACAATTCTCCTACTTGAGTTTGACTCTCCTGCTAATCTAACAACAGTAACTCAATCTAACTAATCAATCTGCTCTAATCCATGCGGTGGGTGTGATGCTTCCTGATCTGCCCCTGTCTCTCTGAGTGTCGCCTATGGAAAGAGAAAGGAGCATGTGTGCCCTGTCCTTTTATATGGGTCGCCCTCTTGTGGTAGTGTCACCTCTGATGTCTTGACTGCCCATTGGTCGTGTCCTATCTTACTGACCTATTGGTTGAATGTCTGTGTGTCATGATGTCTCTGGTGCTCCCTCTAGTGTTTATTTGGTCTTAGTGTATTTACATTAACCCCTTGTGTATTTACAGTGATGCATATCACCACAGACACGTGTGCAGGATCCCAAAACAATCTACTAGATTGAAGTACTCCACCAACAAGAACAATCAACAGTGCTCCTTGGGTGAGATCAAGGATCCTGGGATTCTCCTTTTGAAATGTTGACATCTCCTTGAACAGTCACCTCACCATTTTCAAGTTAGACATGGGGGCCAGTGTTGCAGTCCACTTGGACAAAGAACCATGGCTGATGGAGCAAAGCCTGTTGCCAACCAGTAAAATAAGCAGGCAGCATCCCAGATAAAGATACGTTGCAGACGATCCTCCAACGCAAAGAGAAACAAATAAGGGAGGCATGATTTGTGTTTCACAATCAAAACATTTCCCTTTGAAACAGGAAACATTTTCCTTTAAATCACTCCTTAACCGTCTCTCCTCAGAGAAAAATCCCAGCTTCTCCAATCGCTCTATATTAACTGAAGTCCCTCCTACCTGGAATAGATCCAGTAAATCTCCTCCTCACCCTCTCAAAAGCCTTCACATCCTTCCTAAAGTGTGGTGCCAGGAATTGTGGGAAATATTCCAGGTGAGGTTGAACCAGTTTTCTGTATCGGTTTAGCAAAATTCCCAGGCTTTGTACTCAATTCCTCTATGAAAGCGACAGATCTCATTCACTTTTCAACAGTTTCTCAGCCACTAAGCTCGGCGATGATACTCACAATGCAACTTGCAAATCCAATGCCTCCTAGCCTGGGACAGATATAGTTCCAAACACCAATACTTCCACGCCTTATTCTCTGGCCCACCGCAAGTTCCAGGAAAAACAAAGGAATTCCGATGATGAGCAGCAGAATGAAGTAGGGAACAAGATAGGCACCTGAAAATAAGGCAGAGATTTGACATGAATAAAAACACATTTCAAAATCCATGAAAATACATTACGCACTGTGCTGGAACTTTCAGGTCTCACATTGATGAATGTCTGTAAATTTATTCTGTATTGAAGGGGAACTGCAGTCAAAGTTAAGCTCGTTGCTGCCTCCAGAATTGTTAACAGATGGCTTCATCCAGCTTCCATATTGCAGGAACTAACACCAAAATGTTTATTTCGCTTTGCTCAAAGCATCAACTCAGGGTATCTTATTCAGACGTCCATTCCATTAGCTTAAGGTTGCCAGGCTACCTGACCACACTGATTTCACGTCAATTCAAATCAGATGTACCATTTTCAATCATCTTCTATTTGAAGCTGTCTCTCTGTAGCTTCTCAGCTTTCACCATCAGCTTTCATCATCCTGTTCCCCTGGACCCTGCTCTCGCTCTCAACCCCCTGACTCCTAACAACCCCCATTCCCGACTCCTCCCCTGCTCTTCCGATCCCGGAGTTAAACCCCCATCCCCCATCCCAGCAAGTGTGTGTGTGTGTGTGTGTGTGTGTGTGTGTGAGAGAGAGAGAGCGAGACTGTCTGATAGAGAGAGAGCGAGTGTACAGCTGTCATGTCAATTTTTCAATCCTATTTGGTGAAGCAGCCAGTTTTTTTGCTTTTGCCTTTGCCTGGGGAAGATTTTGACTGCATGCGCTGATTGACAGATGCATGGCAGAAATCCCCACTCTGGTCTTCACAAGATATGCGTGATGGACAGTGATCTCTTAGCTCAGCAGAATACAGGGAGCATGCAGGTAGTCATCGACCAGGTATGGGGTCTGTCATTTTAAAACTTTTTCAAAATTTATTTGCGGGTGGTGGGCATCACTGGCTCAGTCAGCATTTATTACCCATCCCTAATAGCCCTTCAGAAGGTGGCAGTGAACTGCCTTCTTGAACAGTGGTAGTCCCTGTGGTGTAGATACACCCAAAGTGCTGTTAGGGAGGTATTTCCAAGATTTTGACTCAGCGACAGTGAAGGAGTGGCGATATACTTCCAAGTTGGGATGGTAAGTGGCTTAGAAGGAAAACTCCAGGTGGCGGTGTTCTCAGGTATCTGCTGGTATTGTCCTTCTAGATGGTGGTGGCCATGTGTTTGGAAGGTGCAGTCTAGCCCCACCTGATTTGTCTTTTCACGGATCTGAGTGGAATACACTGTATTAATTCTCTGACTGGATTTTCAATCTGTAAGACTGGTATTGGTATTAAGCTTCACTGCCTCCAGTATTGAAGCTCCTTGTTCCCAATAGTACCCGATGCAAAGGGATTTGGCCCATTGATGGCAATCATCAGAACGGGAAGGAAATCCTCTCACAATCACGTAGGGCCGCATGGCTTGTGACACAGAGGCGGACGGCGCGGGTACCGTGTTGTATGAATTCAACCTGCATTATTATGTGGGACACAAGGGAAAGTTTGGGCACGTGTTCCTGGAGTTTGAGTGCAGGCCGACTGTTAAGAGTTGTCTGCAGCTCGCAGAGTGACTGAATCCGGAGCTTGGGGAGGATAAGAGGTGGCGGAAGGTCAGGCCCAAGTTCCCAGGCCTCACGCTGCTAGTGTTGAATGTCTCTGAGTCAATGTGCAACAACAGTAATCCTCCTGTACAGCTCCCACTGTAAAACAAAATACAACCTTACAACTCCCAGCACAGAACCGTCTCATAAACAGACATTTTGGGAACTTTGAAGCTCAAAGTTCCTGCAATCCAGGGCAACATCAATATCCTAAACACCATCAATATCCCAAACATCATCAATATCCCCAAACACAATCAATATCCCAAACATCATCAATATGCCCAAACACCATCAATATCCTCAAACACCATCAATATCCCATCCCCATCAGTATCCCCAAACACTTTAAATATCCCCAAACACCATCAATATCCCCAAACACCATCAATATCCCCAAACACCATCAATATCCCCAAACACCATCAATATCCCCAAACACCATCAATATCCCCAAACACTTTAAATATCCCCAAACACTTTAAATATCCCCAAACACCATCAATATCCCCAAACACCATCAATATCCCCAAACACCATCAATATCCCCAAACACCATCAATATCCCCAAACACCATCAATATCCCCAAACACCATCAATATCCTAAACACCATCAATATCCCCAAACACCATCAATATCTCCAAACACCATCAATATCCCCAAACACCATCAATATCCCCAAACACCATCAATATCCCCAAACACCATCAATATCCTAAACACCATCAATATCCCAAACACCATCAATATCCCCAAACACCATCAATATCCTAAACACCATCAATATCCCAAACACCATCAATATCCCCAAACACCATCAATATCCCATCCCCATCAGTATCCCCAAACACCATCAATATCCCATCCCCATCAGTATCCCCAAACACCATCAATATCCCAAACACCATCAATATCCCCAAACACCATCAATATCCCCAAACACCATCAATATCCTAAACACCATCAATATCCCTAAACACCATCAATATCCCCAAACACCATCAATATCCTAAACACCATCAATATCCCCAAACACCATCAATATCCTAAACACCATCAATATCCCAAACACCATCAATATCCCCAAACACCATCAATATCCCAAACACCATCAATATCCCCAAACACCATCAATATCCTAAACACCATCAATATCCCCAAACACCATCAGTATCCCCAAACACCATCAATATCCCCAAACACCATCAATGTCCCCAAACACCATCAATATCCCCAAACACCATCAATATCCCCAAACACCATCAATATCCCCAAACACCATCAATATCCTCAAACACCATCAATATCCCCAAACACCATCAGTATCCCCAAACACCATCAATATCCCCAAACACCATCAATATCCCCAAACACCATCAATATCCCCAAACACCATCAATATCCCCAAACACCATCAGTATCCCCAAACACCATCAATATCCCCAAACACCATCAATATCCCCAAACACCATCAATATCCCAAACATCATCAATATCCCCAAACACCATCAATATCCCCAAACACCATCAATATCTCCAAACACCATCAATATCCCCAAACACCATCAATATCCCCAAACATCATCAATATCCCAAACACCATCAATATCCCAAACACCATCAATATCCCAAACACCATCAATATCCCCAAACACCATCAATATCCCCAAACACCATCAATATCCCAAACACCATCAATATCCCCAAACACCATCAATATCTCCAAACACCATCAATATCCCCAAACACCATCAATATCCCCAAACACCATCAATATCCCCAAACACCATCAATATCCTAAACACCATCAATATCCCAAACACCATCAATATCCCCAAACACCATCAATATCCTAAACACCATCAATATCCCAAACACCATCAATATCCCCAAACACCATCAATATCCCATCCCCATCAGTATCCCCAAACACCATCAATATCCCATCCCCATCAGTATCCCCAAACACCATCAATATCCCCAAACACCATCAATATCCCCAAACACCATCAATATCCCCAAACACCATCAATATCCTAAACACCATCAATATCCCCAAACACCATCAATATCCCCAAACACCATCAATATCCTAAACACCATCAATATCCCCAAACACCATCAATATCCTAAACACCATCAATATCCCAAACACCATCAATATCCCCAAACACCATCAATATCCCAAACACCATCAATATCCCCAAACACCATCAATATCCTAAACACCATCAATATCCCCAAACACCATCAGTATCCCCAAACACCATCAATATCCCCAAACACCATCAATGTCCCCAAACACCATCAATATCCCCAAACACCATCAATATCCCCAAACACCATCAATATCCCCAAACACCATCAATATCCTCAAACACCATCAATATCCCCAAACACCATCAGTATCCCCAAACACCATCAATATCCCCAAACACCATCAATATCCCCAAACACCATCAATATCCCCAAACACCATCAATATCCCCAAACACCATCAGTATCCCCAAACACCATCAATATCCCCAAACACCATCAATATCCCCAAACACCATCAATATCCCAAACATCATCAATATCCCCAAACACCATCAATATCCCCAAACACCATCAATATCTCCAAACACCATCAATATCCCCAAACACCATCAATATCCCCAAACATCATCAATATCCCAAACACCATCAATATCCCAAACACCATCAATATCCGAAACACCATCAATATCCCCAAACACCATCAATATCCCCAAACACCATCAATATCCCAAACACCATCAATATCCCAAACACCATCAATATCCCCAAACATCATCAATATCCCCAAAAATCATCAATATCCCCAAACACCATCAATATCCCTAAACACCATCAATATCCCCAAACACCATCAATATCCCCAAACACCATCAATATTCCCAAACACCATCAATATCCCCAACACCATCAATAACCCCAAACACCATCAATATCCCAAATGCCATCAATATCCCCAAACACCATCAATATCCCCAAACACCATCAATATCCCCAAACACCATCAATATCCCAAACACCATCAATATCTCCAAACACCATCAATATTCCCAAACACCATCAATATCCCCAAACACCATCAATATTCCCAAACACCATCAATATCCCCAAACACCATCAATATCCCCAAACACCATCAATATCCCAAACACCATCAATATCTCCAAACACCATCAATATTCCCAAACACCATCAATATCCCCAAACACCATCAATATCCCCAAACACGATCAATATCCTAAACACCATCAATATCCCAAACACCATCAATATCCCAAACACCATCAATATCCCAAACACCATCAATATCCCCAAACACCATCAATATCCCCAAACACCATCAATATCCCAAACACCATCAATATCCCCAAACACCATCAATATCCCAAATGCCATCAATATCCCCAAGCACCATCATTGTGGCAGTGGTTAGCACCGTCGCTTCTTAGTAGTAACATGTGTCCCAGGTTCGATTCCCAGCTTGGGTCACTGTCAGTGTGTCGTCTGCACGTTCCCCCCGTGTCTGCATGGGTTTGCTTCAGGTGCTCGGGTTTCCTCCCAAAAGTCCTGTAATACGTGCTGTTAGGTGAATTGGACATTCTGAATTCTCCCTCAGTGAACCCGAACAGGTGCCAGAGTGTGGCGACTAGGGGATTTTCACAGTCACTTCATTGCAGTGTTGATGTAAGCCTACTTGTGACACTAATGATTATTATTATCCTCAAGCACCATCAATATTCCAAACACCATCATGGCCGATCTGTTTGTGTTTCTGATTTCTCATCAACCCTGATGACCTTTAATTCCCTTGGCTAACAGAAATACCCCTATATCCGCCTTCAAAATATTCAGTGACCCCACTTCTGCTGCCTTGTGAGGCTGGGTTCCAAGATTGAACAAACCTCAGAGAAAAAGATTTCTCTTTATCTGTCTTATAAGGGCGACCCCTAATTTATACAAAGTGCCCCCTAGTTCTGCAGTCACCCACACGAGGAAACATCCTGTTCAAGACCACCTTGTCAATGCCCTTCAGGCTCTTACCTATGTCCCTCACTCTTCTAAACTCCAGTAGAAACGAGCTCAGTCTGTCCAACCTTTCCTCATAAGACAATCCGTTCATTCCAGGTACCAATCTAGTAAACCTCCTCTGCACCTCCACCAATACATTTACATCCTTCCTTAAATAAGGAGATCAAAGCTGCACACATTCAAGATGTGGGCCGGAATTTTATGGCTGTTGCAATTCACATTTCCTGCCGGCATCACAACCCCGTCCATGGGTTTTCCAATGGAGCAGCTTCAATGGGAATTCCCGTTGACAAATGGCAGAGTGTAGAATCCTGCAGCCAGCAAACAGCGCACAACCAAGAAACCTGCAGTTGGGAACCGGCCCATGGTCTCACTAAGGCCCTGTATAACTGAAGCACTGGGTCCTTATTTTCATGTTCAATTTCTTCATGATAAAGGATAGGATTGCATTAGCCTTCTTAATTACATGCTGTACCTGCATGCTAACTATTTGTGACTCACACTAGAACACCTAGATCCCTCTACATCTTGGAATTCTGCAGTTCTTATTTTGTATTCTCCTTGCCAAAGTAAACAAATGCACACTTCCCCGGATTATACTCAATCTGCCAGATTTTTGCCGCTCATTCAACCTATCTATATCTGCCGGCGAACTCCTTGTGTCCTCTTCACAACATACGTTCCGACCTATCTTTGTGTCTTCTGAAAATATAACTATCATGCCTTGACTCCTTTCTTCAAAGTTATTGATATAAATTGCAAAAAAGTTGAGTCCCCAGCACAGATCCCTACGAGACCCCACTCGTCACATTCTGCCAATCAGAAAAAAAAACATTTAGGCAAATTTTGTTATCTGCCAGCCAGCCAACCTTCTCTCTAGGCCATCAATCTTCTCTCCGTGTTACCCCCAAATGAGCACCATTTTCTGCAATAACTTTTGATGTGGAACCTTGTCAGAGGCCTTCTGGAAATCCAAGTACAGAAAGTCTGCAGGCTCCCCTTTGTCTGCAGAGCATGTTACTCCTTCAAAGAACTCCAATAAATTGGTAAAACACGGGGCAGGATTCTCCCACCGTCCGCCGGGTTGGAGAATAACCGGGTTGGGGGCGCCGTGAATCCCGCCCTGCTTCGGCGCCGGTTTTTTGGTGGGGACGCATCGCGCCGGTCGAGGGTCATCGGCGATTCTCCGGTATCCGATGGGCCGAGCAGCCACCCGTTTGCAGCTTGTCCCGCCGGCATGAATTACACAAGGTTTGTACCGGCGGGACCTGACTCAGAGGGCAGCCTGCGGAGTCCTCGGTGGGGTGGGCGGGGGGGGGGGGCACGGGAGGATCCAGCCCCGGGGTGGGGTGGCCCCCCACGGTGGCCTAGCCCGCAATCGGGGCCCTCCGATCTGCGGGCGGGCCTGTGCCCTGGGGGCGCTCTTTCCCTCTGCGCCGGCCTGTGTAAAACTCCGCCATGTCCGGCGAGGAGAAGAAACCCCCGCGCATGCGCAGGAATCACGGCAGTGGTTCTGGGAACACGCTGGCACTCCTGCGCATACGCCAACTCGCACCGGCGGTGCCGATTGGCACGGCGCCAATCATTCCAGCGACGGCCTAGCCCCAATGGTGCGGAGGATTCTGCACCTTCCGGGCGGCCCGACGCCGGAGTAGTTCACGCCACTCTTTGGCGCCTGTGCGGTCCGCCCGCCGGATAAAGGAGAATCCTGGCCATGATTTCTCTTTCACAAAACGATGGTGACTTTTCCCAATCTCATTGAGATTTTCTAAGTGCCAGCTATAACCCCCGTGAAAACAATTCTAACACCTTCCCCATGAGAGATGTCAAGCTAATTGGCTTCTAATTTCCTATTTTCTGCCTCTCTTCCTTCTTGAATAGAAGGTTTGAGCTTCCTACTTTCTAGTCTGATGGAACCTTTCCAGAATCTAGGGAATCTTGGAAAATAAAAACAAAAAAACTACATCATTATCCATCTCCTTTAAGACCCTAGGATGAAGTCCATCAGGACCCGGAGACTTGTCAGCCCACAGCCCCATCAGTTTGCTCAGTAAAGCTTCCCGAGTGATTGTAATTTCACCGAGTTCCTCTCTCCCTCCCACATCTTGATTTGCAGCTATTACTGGAATGTTGTTGTACCTTCTATGGTGAAGACAGAAGCAAAATATTTGTTCATTTCATCTGCCATTTCCTTATTATCCACTATGAACTCCCCGTTGCCACTCTCCAGAGGATCAACATTCGCTTTACCTACTCCCTTGCTTTCTAAATACCTGCAGCTTGTTTTTTATTGTTGAAATTTCCCGCTATCTTTCTCTAATTTCTTTCTCCTGATTAAACTTTTAGTAATTCTCCGCCATTCTTTATATTCTGACCAATCGTCTGACCTGCCACTCACCTTTACGCAGTTATATGCTTTTTCCTTAAGTTTGATGTTTTCATAATTTCTTTAGTCAACCACAGATAGTGGGTCTTCCCCTTAGAATTTTTCTTTGCAGCAGATATCCTTATTCGGAATATTCCAAAATATCCCCTAAGATTGTCTGCCACTTTTTCTCTATTGATCTATCCCCTAGCCGAGTGTCCCAGTTCACTTCACCTAGCTCAGCTTTTATGCCCACATAATTTCCCTTATTTAAGTTTAAAATACTAGTCTTAGACCCACTCTTATCCCTCCCAAATTGGATATAAACTTCAATCATATTGTGATCGATGCTACCTAGGGGTGCCTTTACTCTGAGGTCAATAATAAATCCTGTCATATTACACAATATTAAGTCCAATATAACCTGCTCTCTGCTCTAAGAAACAATATTGAAAACATTCTAAGAACTCCTCATCCAGGCTACTGCTGCCAATCTGGTTTTCCAGTTTATAAGCAGAATAAAATCAACTGACTTTTATCACAAGCATGCAATATTTCTTCTTATATACTTTGTCCTACAATGCGGTGACTGTTAGGGGGCCTGTAGACCACTCTCACTGGTCTCTTTCCCCTACTATTCCTCATCTCCACCCAAATCAATTCTACATCCTGATCTCCTGATCCAAGATCATCTCTGGCTAGTGCATCAATGTCATGCTGGGTGAACACTGCTATCCCTCCACCTTTACCCAGCTTCCTATTCTTCCTGAATGTCATATACTCCTCAATAATCAGGACCAATCCTTGTCCTCCTGCAGCAAAGTCTCCAGAATGGCTATCATATCACGTATATTTACTTCAAAGTGTGCTATCAATTCATTTACTTTTTTATGAATGTTTTGTGCGTTCAGATACAAAGCCTTAGTTTTGCCTTTTTCTTAGCTTTGAAACATCCAATCTTGACTCCTGGCAACATTCAAGGTTTTTTCTCTCTGTCCCTTCCTGCTATTCTATGACCCTCAATTCCCATATTACTGTTATGCTCTCCTGCCTTGAATCTACCCCTAGATTTGCTACATCTACCCAAGCTTGTTCCCTCAAATGCTCCCCTTATTTAGTTACTTCCCTCGTTACACTATTCGCAACAAGTGGGCGGGATTCTCTGACCCCCAGGCCGGGTCGGAGAATCGCCGGGGGAAGGGGGGGGGGGGAGTAGTCAAGATTAGATGTTTCAAATATAAGAAAAAGGCATTAATCCTTCCCTCTCCCGCCTTGAGCAGATCTCCCGCACAGTGAATGTGGTCTATTTGGATTTTCAGAAAGCTTCTGCTAAAGTCCCACATAAGAGGTTAGTGTGCAAAATTAAAGTGCATGGGACTGTCTTAATATGTTGGCATGGATTGAGAATTGGTTGGAAGGCAGAGAGTGTTCGGCAGCGACTAATGGGGTCCCGCAGAGCTTCGGGCACAGCTATTCACAATTTACATCAGTGATTTGGATGAGGGAACCTAGAATAACATTTCCTGGGTTACTGAGGACATAAAACTTGGTGGGAATGTATGTGGTGTGGAGAATGTTAAGAGGCTTCAAGGTGATTTAGACAGGTTGAGTGAATGGGCAAATACATGGCAGATGCAGTAAAACGTGGATAAATGTGAAGGTATCCTCTTCGAACAGAGCAACGAGAATGACAGAGTATTACTTGTGATAGATAGGGAAATGTTGACATACAAAGGGACCCAGTCACTAAATGTGAGCAAGAATGCAGGGGGAACAAGCAGTGAGGAAGGCAAATAGTATATTGACCTTCATTGCAAGAGGACTGGAGTACAGGAGCAAGCATGTCTTACTGCAGCTGTACAGGGCCTTGGTGAAGCCAGGCCTGGAGTATTGTGTGCAGTTTTGGCTTCCTTACCCAAGAAAGAGGGAGCGCAGCGAAGGTTCACCAGACTGATTCCTTGGATGGCAGGATTGTTGTATGAGGAGAGATTGGTTCGTCGAGGCCTTTACCTGCCTCACTCATGGTCACCATGGAGTTCCTGCAGTGCAGGAGAAGGCCATTCGGCTCAGTGGGCCTGCACCGACCCTCTGAAAGAGCACTCTACCTAAAACGACTCCCCCAGCCCTACCCCCATAACCCCACCTAACCTGCACATCTTTGGACACTAAAGGGCAAATCAGCATGGCTATTCTACCTAACCTGCACGTCTTTGGACTGTGGGAGGAAACCAGAGCACCCGGAGGAATCCCACGCAGATACGGGGAGGACGTGCAAATCTCCACAGTCACCCAAGGCCGGAATTGAACTGGGTCCCTGGTGCTGTGAGGCAGCAGTGCTAACCATTGTGCCACCGTGCTGCCCTCCTGTCACATCCTCCTGTACCACACTACTGACCAAATTAAATGACCCTTTTCTAAAAGGCGTGACCAGCTTCTGAAACAAAACGTCCACATATTTCTCCCCCTCCCTTATGTTCTTTTCAGCTTGAGGTCAATAATCCTGATCTGGAATTCATCTAACAACTTAAACTTTCTGTCCTGGATCGCCTTGGCATTGAAAAGCTCCCACATTCCACAGCTGCAATATAACAGAGGTCCTGCCATCCTCACTTTTGTTATTTAGTTCACTTTATTTAATTATTCATTAATTAACTTAGAATAATTCCTCTGTATATCACACCCCCTTCCCCTGTGTATCAAATTCCCATGTGAACCGAATCGGCTATTCTCTCGGTTTCTCACGGCATACAGAGTCGCCTGTATCCTCGCTCACCCCTTACATTTCCCTGTATCCTTGTAAAACCTTTTGTCTTCAACTAATTATCCGATTTCATTTTGAAAACCATACTGTGCCACATTTTGAGAACCGCAAATGAATCAGGCTCCACCACATGGACCACTCTAATGCATTCCAGATCCCAAACCATTTGTTGCACAAAGAGTTTTTCCCTCATGTCACCTCTGGTTATTTGTTAATCTCTTTCAGGTTCTCGACCTTCTGCCAATGGGAACGCTCCATTGATTCTGTCCGGGCCCCTCCTGATTTTGAACACCTCCAACATCTCTGCCGGGATTCTCCGACCCCCCGGCCGGGTCAGAGAATCCCCAGGGGGAAGCGCAAATCCCATCCCGACGCCCCGACGCTGGCTGCCCTATTCTCCGGCGGCATTTTTCGGGTGACGGCGGGATTCTCACCACGCCGGACATGGGGCATTGATAGCGCACCACCCCCCCCCCCCCCCCCCCCCCCAAGCCCCTGCCGATTCTCCGGGCCCCAATGGGCCGAGCGACCGTCCAGTTTTGGCCAGTCCCGCTGGCGTGAATTACTCACCTCACGCACAGGCAGGTGAGTGTGCGGGGGCAGTCCTCGGGGTAGTGCAGGGGGATCCAACCCCGGGGGGGGCCCCCACTGTGGCCTGGCCAACGATCGGGGCCTACTGATCTGCTGGCGGACTTGTTCTGTGGTGGGACTACTTTCCTAAACGCCGGGCCCCTGTAAGGGTCCGCCATATTGCCCGGGGGCCGGCGCGGAGAAGAGAACCTCCGCGCATGCGCGGAAATACGGCGGCCGGTCTGCACATGTGCGGTAATACGCCGGCTGTTCCTCACATGTGCGAACTCGCTCCGGCCCTTCAGCACCACCTTGAGGGGCGCCAACCCTCCGCCGTCCACGGAGCCCCTAAACGTTCAGAGAATTTCTCACTTTCGGGGGCTGTTGGCGCCGGAGTGGTTGGTGCCGGTTTTCCCGCCAGCGTGGGGACTTAGTCCCAAGAAGGGAGAACCCCGGCCCTCCTCTCAACCTTCTCTTCTCCAAGGAGAACAGTCCCAGCTTCACCAATCTAGCCACGTGACTGAAGTCGCCCATCCTCGGGACCATTCTTGTGAATCTTTTCTGCACCCTTTCTAAAACCTTCACATCCTCCTTGTTCAGGCTGAACCAGTGTTTTATGAAGGTTCGGAACTCACTTGTTTTTGTACCCCGTGCCCCTATTTATAAAACGCAGGGTTTAATGCAATCTATTAACTGTTTTCTCACCTCTCCTGCCACCGTCAATGATTTACCCAGGTCCCTCTGCTCCTGAATTTCCTTAAATTGCACCTTTATTTTCCATCACCTCTCCTCGTTCTTCTGAACAAACTGCATCACTTCACATTTCTCCACCTTTAATTTTTCATAGAATAATTTTTCATAGAATTTACAGTGCAGAAGGAGGCCATTCAGCCCATCGAGTCTGCACCGGCTCTTGCAAAGAGCTCCCTACCCAACCCCACACCTCCACCCTCTCGCCATAACCCGGTAACCCCACCCAACACTAAAGGGCCATTTTGGACACTAAGGGCAATTTAGCGTGGCCAATCCACCTAACCTGCACATCTTTGGACTGTGGGAGGAAACCGGAGCACCCGGAGGAAACCCACGCAGACACAGGGAGAACGTGCAGACTCCGCACAGACAGTGACCCAAGCCGGGAATTGAACCTGGGACCCTGGAGCTGTGAAGCAATTGTGCTAACCACTGTGTTACCGTGCCGCATTGTCTTACCCATTCCACCAGCCTGTCCATATCCCCTTGAAGCCGATCACTATTCTCCTCATAGTTCACAATACTTCCAAGTCTTGCATCATCTTCAAATTTTGAATTTATGTCCTATACACCCATATCTAGGTTATGAATATAAATCAAGTTATAAATATAAATCAGTAAAAGCAGTTACCCCTCCGTATATGATCCCCCAATCAGATGTAAGTCAAGTGTTTTGTAATTCATGTTTTTAATAGGATTGAGTTATGTAATTAAACTGTTGCATAATTATATTCTTGCTGTACTAATGACTGATGTTTCAAAAGACCACATGATTAAAAAAATGTCTGCTAAACTAATATCTTCACTTAATAAGCATAGTTTTGCTGACGCTTTGGGACTAAAATGTAGATTTAGAAATGATATGGCCAACAAATTTGCTCAGAGCTCTGGCACCTAGAAATTTGTCAATAGACCCCTGACACAAACAGACTCAAGTCACCAGTATTGTACCCCAGTGTTATACAGCGACAGACCCATCCCCACCAGTACCGTACCCCAGTGTTATATAGTAACAGACCCATCCCCACCAGTACTGTACCGCGCGGTGTTATAGTGGCAGACCCATCCCCACCAGTACTGTATCCCAGTGTTATACAGTGACAGACCTGCCTCCACCAGTACTGTACCCCAGTGTTATACAGTCACAAACCTGCCTCAACCAGCACCTTACCCGTGTTATAGTGACAGACCTGCCTCCACCAGTACTGTTCCCCAGTTTTACAGTGACTGACTAGACACTCACCAAGGCAAATCTTGATGCAGCTCAAAATATTTCTTGAATACAGAACATATTTGGGTCACCATCCTTGAACTATCTACCTAACAGTTTTGCGGTAGCACCTTTGCCACATGGAATAACAGCATAAATAGATTAGAATAGGCCGTACTGTAGCTCAAGCCTGCTCTGCTATTCCAGAAGAACATGGCTGAACTTATACATTAACTCCACCTTCCTCATCTATTACCATATCCAAAACCTCTTTCTCAGTCTTGAATTTACTCAACACTCAGCATGCAGTGGTAGAGAATTCCAAAGATTCACAACATTCTGAATAAAGAAATTCCTCCTCATTGCCATCTCAAATTGCCAAACCCTTGACTTCAGACTATGCCATCTAGTTAGACTCTCCAAACGAGATGCCCAGACTGCAGCAGTACATTGTTTTAAGGTGACCCTCTACTTACATAGAACATAGAACATAGAACATAGAACGATACAGCGCAGTACAGGCCCTTCGGCCCTCGATGTTGCACCGACATGGAAAAAAAAAAACTAAAGGCCATCTAACCTACACTATGCCCTTATCATCCATATGCTTATCCAATAAATTTTTAAATGTCCTCAATGTTGGCGAGTTCACTACTGTTGCAGGTAGGGCATTCCACGGCCTCACCACTCTTTGCGTAAAAAACCCACCTCTGACCTCTGTCCTATATCTATTACCCCTCAATTTAAGGCTATGTCCCCTCGTGCTAGCCACCTCCATCCGCGGGAGAAGGCTCTCGCTGTCCACCCTATCTAACCCTCTGATCATTTTGTATGCCTCTATTAAGTCACCTCTTAACCTTCTTCTCTCTAACGAAAACAACCTCAAGTCCATCAGCCTTTCCTCATAAGATTTTCCATCCATACCAGGCAACATCCTGGTAAATCTCCTCTGCACCCGTTCCAAAGCTTCCACGTCCTTCCTATAATGAGGCGACCAGAACTGTACGCAATACTCCAAATGCGGCCGTACCAGAGTTTGGTACAGCTGCATCATGACCTCATGGCTCCGGAACTCAATCACTCTACCGATAAAGGCCAACACACCATAGGCCTTCTTCACAACCCTATCAACCTGGGTGGCAACTTTCAGGGATCTATGTACATGGACACCGAGATCCCTCTGCTCATCCACACTACCAAGAATTTTACCATTAGCCAAATATTCCGCATTCCTGTTATTCTTTCCAAAGTGAATCACCTCACACTTCTCCACATTAAACTCCATTTGCCACCTCTCAGCCCAGCTCTGCAGCTTATCTATGTCCCTCTGTAACCTGCAACATCCTTCCGCACTGTCTACAACTCCACCGACTTTAGTGTCGTCTGCAAATTTACTCACCCATCCTTCTGCGCCCTCCTCTAGGTCATTTATAAAAATGACAAACAGCAACGGCCCCAGAACAGATCCTTGTGGTACGCCACTCGTAACTGAACTCCATTCTGAACATTTCCCATCAACTACCACTCTCTGTCTTCTTTCAACTAGCCAATTTCTGATCCACATCTCTAAATCACCCTCAATCCCCAGCCTCCGTATTTTCTGCAATAGCCGACCGTGGGGAACCTTATCAAACGCTTTACTGAAATCCATATACACCACATCAACTGCTCTACCCTCGTCTACCTGTTCAGTCACCTTCTCAAAGAACTCGATAAGGTTTGTGAGGCATGACCTACCCTTCACAAAACCATGCTGACTATCCCTAATCATATTATTCCTATCTAGATGATTATAAATCGTATCTTTTATAATCCTCTCCAAGACTTTACCCACCACAGACGTTAGGCTCACCGGCCTATAGTTACCGGGGTTATCTCTACTCCCCTTCTTGAACAAAGGGACCACATTTGCTATCCTCCAGTCCTCTGGCACTATTCCTGTAGCCAATGATGACCTAAAAATCAAAGCCAAAGGCTCAGCAATCTCTTCCCTGGCTTCCCAGAGAATCCTAGGATAAATCCCATCCGGCCCCGGGGACTTATCTATTTTCACCTTGTCCAGAATTGCCAACACTTCTTCCCTACGCACCGCAATGCCATCTATTCTAATAGCCTGGGTCTCAGCATTCTCCTCCTCAATATTATCTTTTTCTTGAGTGAATACTGACGAAAAGTATTCATTTAGTATCTCGCTTATCTCCTCAGCCTCCACACACAACTTCCCACCACTGTCCTTGACTGGCCCTACTCTTACCCTAGTCATTCTTTTATTCCTGACATACCTATAGAAAGCTTTTGGGTTTTCCTTGATCCTACCTGCCAAAGACTTCTCATGTCCCCTCCTTGCTCGTCTCAGCTCTCTCTTTAGATCCTTCCTCGCTTCCTTGTAACTATCAAGCGCCCCAACTGAAACTTCACGCCTCATCTTCACATAGGCCTCCTTCTTCCTCTTAACAAGAGATTCCACTTCTTTGGTAAACCACGGTTCCCTCGCTCGACCCCTTCCTCCCTGCCTGACTGGTACGTACTTATCAAGAACATGCAATAGCTGTTCCTTGAACAAGCTCCACATATCCAGTGTGCCCAACCCTTGCAGCCTACTTCTCCAACCAACACATCCTAAGTCATGTCTAATGGCATCATAATTGCCCTTCCCCCAGCTATAACTCTTGCTCTGCGGGGTATACTTATCCCTTTCCATCACTAACGTAAAGGTCACCGAATTGTGGTCACTGTCTCCAAAGTGTTCACCTACCTCCAGATCTAACACCTGGCCTGGTTCATTACCCAAAACCAAATCCAAAGTGGCCTCACCTCTTGTTGGCCTGTCAACATATTGTGTCAGAAAACCCTCCTGCACACATTGTACAAAGAACGACCCATCCAATGTACTCGAACTATATCTTTTCCAGTCAATATTAGGAAAGTTAAAGTCTCCCATAACAACTACCCTGTTACTTTCGCTCTTTTCCAGAATCATCTTCGCCATCCTTTCCTCTACATCTCTAGAACTATTAGGTGGCCTATAGAAAACTCCCAACAGGGTGACCTCTCCTTTCCTGTTTCTAACCTCAGCCCATACTACCTCGGAAGAAGAGTCCCCATCTTGCATCCTTTCTACCACCGTAATACTGTCCTTGACTAGCAGCGCCACACCTCCCCCTCTTTTGCCCCCTTCTCTGACCTTACTAAAGCACCTAAACCCCGGAACCTGCAACAACCATTCCTGTCCCTGCTCTATCCATGTCTCTGAAATGGCCACAACATCGAAGTCCCAGGTACCAACCCATGCTGCCAGTTCCCCTACCTTATTTCGTATACTCCTGGCATTGAAATAGACACACTTCAAACCACAGACCTGAACACTGCCGCCCTCCTGCGAAGTCAAAACTGTGCTCCTGACCTCTCTACTCTCAATCTCTCGCACCCCAAAACTACAATCCAGGTTCCCATGCCCCTGCTGAATTAGTTTAAACCCCCCCAAAGAGTACTAACAAATCTCCCCCCCAGGATATTGGTGCCCCTCAGGTTCAGATGTAGACCATCCTGTCTATAGAGGTCCCACCTTCCCCAGAAAGAGCCCCAGTTATCCAGAAATCTGAATCCCTCCCGCCTGCACCATCCCTGTAGCCACATGTTTAATTGCTCTCTCTCCCTATTCCTCATCTCACTATCACGTGGCACGGGCAACAACCCAGAGATAACAACTCTGTTTGTTCTCGCTCTGAGCTTCCATCCTAGCTCCCTAAAGGCCTGCCTGACATCCTTGTCCCCTTTCCTACCTATGTCGTTAGTGCCAATGTGGACTACGACTTGGGGCTGCTCCCCCTCCCCCTTAAGGACCCGGAAAACACGATCCGAGACATCACGTACCCTTGCACCTGGGAGGCAACATACCAAACGTGAGTCTCTCTCGCTCCCACAAAATCTCCTATCTGTGCCCCTGACTATTGAGTCCCCAATTACTAATGTTCTACTCCTTTCCCCCCTTCCCTTCTGAGCAACAGGGACAGACTCCGTGCCAGAGGCCCGTACCCCATGGCTTACCCCTGGTAAGTCGTCCCCCCCACAAGTATCCAAAACGGTATACTTGTTACTCAGGGGAACGACCGCAGGGGGTCCCTGCACTGACTGCTTCTTCCCAGTCCCTCTTACAGTTACCTATCTATCTCCAGTCTTTGGTGTAACTACTTCCCTGAAGCTCCTATCTATGACCCCCTCTGCCTCCCGAATGATCCGAAGTTCATCCAGCTCAAGCTCCAGGTCCCTAACACGGTTTTTGAGGAGCTGGAGTTGGGTGCACTTCCCACAGATGAAATCAGCAGGGACACTGACGGCGTCCCTCACCTCAAACATTCTGCAGGAGGAGCATTGTACTGCCTTCCCTGACATCCCCTCTAGATTAAAAAAAAACAAGAAAAAGAAAAAGAAAGGAAGAGCTTACCTGATATTCCCTCAAACCCTGCTCCCGCTGAAAGGTAAGCAAATTTAAAGGCACTCACTCACCTTCACGACAGGCCCCTGCTCCCGCTTCCCAACCACCGTGGGGTGGGGGGGTTGGTTAGAGGAGGAGGTAGGGTGGGAAACACTCACAAAGTGTTTCGGGTTTAACTGTCACTTGCCAACAGCCCCTCCACAAACCACCTTCAACTTAGGCTGACCGCACTGCACGTATGCAAATTTCCCCAGAACAGCTGATCAGTAGCTCTGCTCTGCTGCCCTCTGCTGGTTGCTTCCCTTTACTCAAACTCCTTGGGTCTTCTTCGCAGGTTCACCTTCAACTTAGGCTGACCGCACTGCACGTATGCAAATTTCCCCAGAACAGCTTATCAGCAGCTCTGCTCTGCTGCCCTCTGCTGGTTCTCAGGACCACCAGGGATGGGAAGTAAATACAGGCTCACAACAACACCCATTTACCAGCAATACACGTCTTGAATCTACAACTGAATATTTCTGGCAGTCATAAATTTCACTTTGCCGAAACTCAGCTCAGAAGCTAGGGAATGTGGAGAAGCGGAGAGATTTTGGGTACGTTCAGAAGCTACAAAGTTAGCGGACAGCTACAAAAAATGCTGAGAAAAGAAAATGACTGGAATGCTGGCCTTTATCTCAAGGATGTGGAATAAGAAAGGAATGGAAGTGATGCTTTAGCTGTACAATGTCTGGTTTAGTCATAACCCGTCTGGAGTAACTGCATTCAGCTATGGGCCTCTCACCTCAAGAAGAATATATATTGGCCTTGGAAGGAGGGACACTGAAAATAAAGGGTGCAGCATCAGGGTGTTTGGGCAGAGCAAGGGTTAATGTGGGACTGGGGAGACAGTACCGCCCGGATGGTGATGTAAGGAGTCACATGATAGTAGGCTGTGTCTAGTTGCGGCTGGAAGGAGCCAGCAAGGAGACAGTTCCCAATGCAGAGCAGCACCTTGGATATTTATACAGTTATGGGTTATTCATAAACAATTGATGTTCAACCATGCAAGCCCCTGGGCCTGTTAATGAGACACCAAACAACCTTACATCAAAGGGGCTCAATTAAGAGGACAGGTTGTATAGGCTAGGCTTCAATTCCCTTGAGTTTACAAAATTAAGCTATGATTAAATGAGATGTTTAAGATGATTAAGGGATTGGAGGGGAGATAGAGAGAAATTATTCCCTCTGCGGGAGAGCTCAGGGGACGGAACATTCAAATTGAAGTGAAAACATTCAGGGGCGATGTCAGGAAGCACTTCTTCACACAAGGGGGAGGGGAAATCTGGAACTCAAAGCCGTTGACACTGGAGTCAATAGAAAATGTCAAAAATGAGTTGATAGATTTTTGTCGTGTAAAGGTATTAAAGGATTCGGGAGGCAAAAGTGCGTAAATTGAGTTTGGATATAGGTCATCATGATCTGTTGGATGTGAAATAGTCTCATGCGGCAGAATGGCCTCCTCCTGTTCCTATGAAGGGGATAATTGAATAAATTGTGAGTATTATGAGGAAGTAGTCAGCTTTGGCCGAATCAGAGATAAGGATATATCAGGCAAACTAAGAGGACAGCTGTGAACAAGCACCAGAGATTTCAGATCAATAGGAGGGGCTGAATGGCTGTCCTTGCAAAAGGACCAGACTGCACTGTGAGCTGGTTGAAGCTCTGCGAAACTGCATTGTGATTCAGTCAGTTTACAGGGATAATCGGGCAGTTTACACTTGACAATAGTTGGAGAAAGATTAATGGCTGTGATTTAATCCCTGCGTTTAACCATTGTTCCTGAATGTAAAAATGTGACTTGGCTCACGAGGTTCCATTGGATCAGACTGGGAATATGGGAGTGAAAACTCTGAAAATATGACAGAGAAAAAAAAGTGTGGTGAAGGAGATCCTGCTCCTCTCTATAAGCGAGGAGGAGCTGGGCGCTCCACACTCACCTGGGAATGTTCACCTTGAGTGCTACTTCCCCTGGGAGAGGGGTGGCTGTGTAACGTCCCCTTGGAGGAGTTGTGCAATTTCCCCTGGTGGGGCTGTGCAATTTCCCCTGGAGGGACGGGGTGGAAGGCTGTATAAGGAGTCGGGGGAGTCTGTATAACATCCCAGAAGTGGGGGAGGATCTCTGTGATTTCCCAGTGGCAGGGTTGTGTGATGTCCCCTGGGGTTGGTGGGGCTGTGCCATTTCCTCTGGGGTGGGGGGGGGGGGGGGGGGGGGGCTGTGTAATTTTCCCCTGGGGGGTGTAATTTTTCCAGAGGGAGTGCTGTGCCATTTCCCAATGAGGGGGCTGTGTAATTTCTCAGGGATGATGGGGCTGTATAATTTCTCAGGGATGATGGGGCTGTATAATTTCTCTGGGGCGATGGGGTTGTATAATTTCTCAGGGGCGATGGGGCTGTATAATTTCTCAGGGGCAACGGGGGCTGTATAATTTCTCAGGGGCGATGGGGCTGTATAATTTCCCATGGGTTACGGGGACTGTATAATTTCTCAGGGAAGATGGGGCTGTATAATTTCTCGGGGGCAATGGGAGCTATTTAATTTCTCAGGGACGATGGGGGCTGTATAATTTCTCAGGGATGATGGGGCTGTATAATTTCTCAGGGATGATGGGACTGTATAATTTCTCAGGGGCGATGGGGGCTGTATAATTTCTCAGGGGCAATGGAGGCTGTATAATTTCTCAGGGGCGATGGGGGCTGTATAATTTCTCAGGGGCGATGGGGGCTGTATAATTTCTCATGGACGATGGGGCTGTATAAATTCTCAGGGACGATGGGGCTGTATAATTTCCCATGGGTTACGGGGACTGTATAATTTCTCAGGGACGATGGGGCTGTATAATTTCTCGGGGGCAATGGGAGCTATTTAATTTCTCAGGGACGATGGGGGCTGTATAATTTCTCAGGGATGATGGGGCTGTATAATTTCTCAGGGATGATGGGACTGTATAATTTCTCTGGGGCGATGGGGGCTGTATAATTTCTCAGGGGCAATGGAGGCTGTATAATTTCTCAGGGGCGATGGGGGCTGTATAATTTCTCATGGACGATGGGGCTGTATAATTTCTCAGGGATGATGGGGCTGTATAAATTCTCAGGGACGATGGGGCTGTATAATTTCTCAGGGATGATGGGGCTGTATAAATTCTCATGGACGATGGGGCTGTAATAATTCTCATGGACGATGGGGCTGTATAATTTCTTAGGGATGATGGGGCTGTATAATTTCTCTGGGATGATGGGGCTGTATAATTTCTCAGGGGCAATGGGGCTGTATAATTTCTCAGGGGCAATGGGGCTGTATAATTTCTCTGGGGCAATGGGGCTGTATAATTTCTCAGGGGCAATGGGGCTGTATAATTTCTCAGGGATGATGGGGCTGTATAATTTCTCAGGGGCAACGGGGGCTGTATAATTTCCCATGGGTTACGGGGACTGTATAATTTCCCATGGGTTACGGGGACTGTATAATTTCCCATGGGTTACGGGGACTGTATAATTTCCCATGGGTTACGGGGACTGTATAATTTCCCATGGGTTACGGGGACTGTATAATTTCCCATGGTTGATGGGGACCTGTATAATTTCTCAGGGGCGATGGGGCTGTATAATTTCTCAGGGGCGATGGGGCTGTATAATTTCTCAGGGGCGACGGGGTGTATAATTTCCTCGGGGCGACAGGAGGGGGGTGCATTTCCTTTAAATACTCACCTTCCACACAGAGCTCAGAGGCAGAACTGGTTTAAAATGCAGCCCCGCACTAACAGGTGCTGACAGACCCAGCCCGAGGTCACATTGAGCTGTTGCCTCCAGACAGAGTTTTCCTGATTCTCTCTCAGAATTCACTACCCCAGCCTCCCCTGTTTGGGATTTTAACCCCATTCTGTGTTAGGAGAGCTAAGAGAGGGCATGAAAAATCTTTGGCGGGTAGGATCAAGGAAAACCCCAAGGCCTTTTACGCATATGTGAGAAATATGAGAATGACTAGAGCGAGGGTAGGTCCGATCAAGGACAGTAGCGGAAGATTGTGTATTGAGTCTGAAGAGGTAGGAGGGGTCTTGAACAAGTATTTTTCTTCAGTATTTACAAATGAGAGGGGCCATATTGTTGGAGAGGACAGTGTGAAACAGACTGGTAAGCTTGAGGAGATACTTGTTAGGAAGGAAGATGTGTTGGGCATTTTGAAAAACTTGAGGATAGACAAGTCCCCCAGGCCTGACGGGATATATCCAAGGATTCTATGGGAAGCAAGAAATGAAATTGCAGAGCCGTTGGCAATGATCTTTTCGTCCTCGCTGTCAACAGGGGTGGTACCAGAGGATTGGAGAGTGGCGAATGTCGTGCCTCTGTTCAAAAAAGGGAATAGGGATAACCCTGGGAATTACAGGCCAGTTAGTCTTACTTCGGTGGTAGGCAAAGTAATGGAAAGGGTACTGAGGGATAGTATTTCTAAGCATCTGGAAAGACACTGCTTGATTAGGGATAGTCAGCACGGATTTGTGAGGGGTAGGTCTTGCCTTACAAGTCTTATTGACTTCTTTGAGGAGGATGAAGGTAAAGCAGTGGATGTAGTGTACATGGATTTTAGTAAGGCATTTGATAAGGTTCCCCATGGTAGGCTTATGCAGAAAGTAAGGAGGCATGGAATAGTGGGAACTTTGGCCAGTTGGATAACGAACTGGCTAACCGATAGAAGACAGAGAGTGGTGGTGGATGGCAAATATTCAGCCTGGAGCCCAGTTACCAGTGGCGTACCGCAGGGATCAGTTCTGGGTCCTCTGCTGTTTGTGATTTTCATTAACGACTTGGATGAGGGAGTTGAAGGGTGGGTCAGTAAATTTGCAGATGATACGAAGTTTGGTGGAGTTGTGGATAGTGAGGAGGGCTGTTGTCAGCTTCAAAGAGACATAGATAGGATGCAGAGCTGGGCTGAGAAGTGGCAGATGGAGTTTAACCCTGACAAGTGTGAGGTTGTCCATTTTGGAAGAACAAATATGAATGCGGAATACAGGGTTAACAGTAGGGTTCTTGGCAATGTAGAGGAGCAGAGAGATCTTGGGGTCTATGTTCATAGATCTTTGAAAGTTGCCACTCAAGTGGATAGAGCTGTGAAGAAGGCCTATGGTGTGCTAGCGTTCATTAGCAGAGGGATTGAATTTAAGAGCCATGAGGTGATGATGCAGCTGTACAAAACCTTGGTCAGGCCACATTTCAAGTACTGTGTGCAGTTCTGGTCACCTCATTTTTGGAAGGATGTGGAAGCATTGGAAAAGGTGCAAAGGAGATTTACCAGGATGTTGCCTGGAATGGAGAGTAGATCTTACGAAGAAAGGTTGAGGGTGCTAGGCCTTTTCGCATTAGAACGGAGAAGGATGAGGGGCGGCTTGATAGAGGTTTATAAGATGATCAGGGGAATAGATAGAGTAGACAGTCAGAGACTTTTTCCCCAGGTGGAACAAACCATTACAAGGGGACATAAATTTAAGGTAAATGGTGGAAGATATAGGGGGGATGTCAGAAGTAGGTTCTTTACCCAGAGAGTAGTGGGGGCATGGAATGCACTGCCTGTGGAAGTAGTTGAGTCGGAAACGTTAGGGACCTTCAAGCGGCTATTGGATAGGTACATGGATTAGGGTAGAATAATGGAGTGTTGATTAAGTTCTTCTTAAGGGCAGCATGGTAGCCTTGTGGATAGCACAATTGCTTCACAGCTCCAGGGTCCCAAGTTCGATTTCGACTTGGGTCACTGTCTGTGTGGAGTCTGCACATCCTCCCCGTGTGTGCGTGGGTTTCCTCCGGGTACTCCGGTTTCCTCCCACAGTCCAAAGATGTGCAGGTTGGGTGGATTGGCCATGGTAAATTGCCCTTGGTGTCCAAAATTCCATGATTAACCTAGGACAAAAGTTCGGCACGACATCGTGGGCCGAAGGGCCTGTTCTGTGCTGTATTTCTCTATTTCTATTTCTCTATTTCTATAAGATCGCACTGAACACTTTGGTTCCTCCATCCTGGAGTAGAATTGATGCTAATTCATTACTGATTTATTTTATTGCATTATCATTCATCTTTAATTCCTTAAATGGACTCAAACATCCCCATCCTAAATTAGAATGATATGTTGACTTATTTTGAAGAGTAAATGCACTCAGTGTTAAGGTTTAACCATCTTAGTTTCTTTAACAGGAGCTGAAGGGTTGGTGATTGATGGGAAGTTTGGATATTCCTAATTCCTGATTAATGACAATCCGAAACAGAATTCCTACCCACTAAACAATGCCAGGAGCTGAACTCTCCCTTATTGATGATAATGGATTGTCAATGATAATCATTGCATTATAGAATTCAGAAGAAAACTCTTTCACAAGTGTTGAAGAAACAAGATCCTGCAATAAGCTGTTAGGATTTCATTAGAACAAGTTTGGAATATCCAAACTGCTGAAAATAACCAGGAATGGAGTGAATAACCAGGGGCAGAATGGTAGCACAGTGGTTAGCACAGTTGCCTCACAGCTCTAGGGTCCCAGGTTCGATTCCCGGCTTGGGCCACTGTCTGTGCGGAGTCTGCACTTCTCCCCGTGTCTGCATGCGTTTCCTCCGGGTGCTCCGGTTTCCTCCCTCAGTCCAAAGATGTGCAGGTTAGGTGGATTGGCCATGCTAAATTGCCTCTTCGTGTCCATAAAAAAGGTTAGGTGGGCTTACTGGGTTACGAGGATAGGGTGGAAGCGTGGGCTGACTCTTTCCAAGAGCTGGTGCAGACTCGATGGGCAGAATGGCCTCCTTCTGCACTGTAAATTCTATGAAATGTTATGAATTCTATGGAGAGATTGGTGAAAAGATGAGCTCAGCCCTCATCTGACAACCAACCCACCCAGCGATTGCCAACCTGCCTCAGGAGCTAGAATTATGGCTAATTTCCCCTTTCTCAAACATATGGCGAGGTGGTGAACTTGTGGCCCACAGAGCTGACTAGCTCATTCCTTGACCAGGGATCAAACACAAGTACATCCTGGATCTCTGATTTTGTTACATGTTTGATTTCATTTGATTTATTGTCACATGTACCAAGGTACACATGACAATTGTTCTGCATACAGTCCAGACAGATTGTTTCATACATGAAAAAACTTAGGACATACATAAATACACAACGTAAATACATAGACAGAGACATCGTTGCTGTAACCAGGAGGCCAGGGAGCTTGAAATTAAGACTTTAAATCAATTTATGTTGGCAATGCAAACGAATCACTGAAATTGAAAGTCAGACAAGCATGAAGCAAGTTATTGTTAAAATTAATAGCTGTTCATTAGCTCCCAGTGACAGAGTGCCAGCCAGAGCAGCAATGCTGGGACGAAACGTTAAAGAAAGAATTAAGCCTATTTCTTCTGGCCCAACATTCAGTTAAAGCCTTTCTCAGCCTCACACCGCCCCTTAATGCCTGCTGCTGCTTTGCAGCTGGCAAGGAAGATCCCACCACGGAACCCAAAATAGACATTAGGATCTCGGTCTGCTATTTCAGGTGCGCTGAATGACCACAGTATGGAGGGTGACATAGAACCAGCGGTGGAATGCATAGCCCATGTCATATTGAACACTGACACCCACCATGAGAAATGGTGGGTCCCAATTTCATATATAAATTTGTCCAATATGGTTTAGGTCACAGCTGCAGGAGTGTGTGTAGTTTTGGGGTTCCCATTGTAGGAAGGATATTGTAGCAACTTGAACAGCAACCTCTTGTATGTATATAGTGCCTTTAACATAGCAAAACACCAAAGCAAAATACAAGAGCAGTCTTATGCAAAAGAAAATTGACACCAAGTCATATAAGGAGATATATATGTTGCTACTTCTTGGGAGGAGGCGGGATGTAGATTTGAGCTTACTGTCAGATCAACCATGATCTTATTAAGTGATGGAGCAGGCTCGAGGGGCTGAGTTCACGCATGTTCACGTTTATGAAGGCAGATGACCAAAGAGTTTTAAGGAGTATCTTTAATGAGGAAAAAGAGTTAGAGAGGTTCAAAGCGAACGCCACAATTCAGGGCCTCTGTAGCTGACACCGTGATGCAGTGCTTCAAATCAGTGAATCAGTAAAAGGAGGTGGAATCATGTGCCCACCCCCATGGTGAGTTTGGTGGTGAGGGGGGCATTTAATTGTGCAAGTGGATGGCAGATGGGGAGCCTGCCACCGCCAATTAAGTCCAAGGTGGGAAGGCCCTCAGACAGCCATCCCACCCCACTGCCAATTAATGCCAACTTAAAGAGCCTCACCCCATTGCTGCCAGTATTAACCCAACAGCAGGCAGGGCCCTTGCCATGTGGAGAGCACGACATCAAACTCTGGACTATTAGCTTGCGGGCTCCTTGGGATGAGGAGGGCTGGCTTCCTCGTTCAAAGCTACTCACTGCATCAGGATGGGGGTCTCTGTGACAGCCAACTCCCCCCTCACTTGCGATCACTACCCAATAATCTCACGCCAGGGTGGCACGGTAGCACAATGGTTAGCACTGCTGCCTGACAGCGCCAGGGACCTGGGTTCAATTCCAACCTTGGGTGACTGCGTGGAGTTTACGCATTCTCCCCGAGCCTGTGTGGGTTTTCTCCGGGTGTGGGGGTGAGAGCCCCGCAGACACAGGGCGAATGTGCAAACTCACCACGGACAGTGACCCAGAGCCAGGATCAAACCTGGGTCCTCGGCGCCATGAGGAACCACTGCGCCACCGTGCTGCCCTGTGGCCATGATTTAATGTGGACAATGTGGTGTGGTGGTGGGGGGGGGGGGGGGGGGGGGAGAGATCTCACCCAACGTCTGTAGGGAAAATCCAACCTGATTACCAGCCAATCAGAGGTCAGTAGCTGTCCATTGCCAACAGCACCACTGGGAACAGTGGCTGCTATTGGTAATGCTTCAGAGAGCACCAGGAGACATCGCTGGATTCCATAATTGAGTGAGGGCAGGGTGGGAGTTGTGAGGAGTGGGTTGAGGGTGGGCACCAGACGGAAAGGCTGCAATGTGGCTTTCTGTGCCCCATTCTTTCTCAAAGTGGAATCCCTTGAGTGCCTGACTAAACAGGATTCTCCCCTTCCAAGTACAGAGGCAAGCCCGATAGGGAGGCACAGGAGATCCATAACTCCCATTTAATCTCTGAGCCACTACTAAATTGTTGTGGGCTCAGTGATAATTGGTGTCAATTGGCACATTAATGAGCCTACTTGACATCCCTCCATGATGGGGCGAGTCTCTCACGTTGGCCCCTACCTGCCTCCCAATTAATTGTGGGGGCTTCTCCTGTCATTGGCAGATAGATGCACTGCCTCTCTCGTGATGAAGTGACAGGTGTCATGTTTCCTGACTCAGACAGACTGCATTAAATTCCAGCTGTGGTTATTATAAAATGTATCAGCAGTTAAAAGTTGAATGGGATAAATTTAGGAAAAGGAGGAATAGGGAAGGATATGGGGGAGAGCAACTTGTAGTTAAATGCAGTGAAAGGGCAGCACAAGAGATAAATGAATGAAATTCCAGCCTCGTAATGTTGCAGAGACGCAATAAGAGACACCTGCAAAGAAATAACCGACAGAATCCAGCACAAAACCTTTCAGCAATATTGTGGCAGAATATCTAGTGCACAAAGGAAATTATATCAGAAGCCCAACAGTGAGGGAATCTCAGTTCCAGAATATCACATGATGAGATGCTGACCTAGTTTAACGATAGTACCAGCTGCAACAGAGAGAATAGGGTGGAGCAGCAAAATGGTGAGCAACACCCGGAATCATCTCTAACTAACATCTTCCCCAGCATTTAACCCACTCTTCGCATTGCCCTGTGTCAATCCCAAACAATCCCACTGCCTCGTTCTCTCCAAATAGCTTGTATCAGTCCCAAACTAATCCCACTGCCCTGCGCTCTCTCAATAACATGTATCAACTCCAAACGAATCCCAGTTCCCTGTTCTTTCTCCATAGCCTGTATCACTCCCGAAATAATTCCACTGCCCGCGCTCTCCCCATCGCCCTGTACCAATCCCAAACTAATCCCATTGTGACGCTCTCTCCCTAGCCTGTATCAATTCCAAACTAATTCCACTACCCGCTCTCTCCCAATAGCATGTATGAACCCCAAACTAATCCCAATTACCTGTTCTTTCTCTCTAACCTGTATCAGTCCCAAACTAATACCATTTCCCTGCTCTCTCCCAATAGCCTGTATCAATCCCAAACAGATCTCACTGCTCCGCTCTCTCCCCATAGACCTGTATCAATCCCAATCTAATCCCATTGCCCTATTCTCTCCCAATAGCCTGGATCAATCCCAAACTATTCCCACTGCTCCGCGCTCTCCCCACAGCCCTGTATCAATCCCAAACTAATCCCACTGCCCTGCCCTCTTCCCATTTCCTGTAACAATCACAAACTAATTCCACTGCCGTCTCCCAATAGCTATGTAGCAATCCCAAACTAATCCCAGTGCCCTGTTATTTCGCCATAGCCCTGTATCAATTACTAACTAATCCAACTGCCCTGCTCTCTCCCAAAGTCCTGTATCGATCCCTAATTCCACTGGCCTGCTCTCTCCCCATAGTCCAGTATCAATCCCAAGATAATCCCACTGCCCTGCTCTCTCCATTATCCTTTATGAATCCCAAACTAATCCCACTGCCCTGTTCTTTCTCCATAGACTGTATCAGTCCCAAACTAATTCCACTGCCCCACGTTCTCCCATCTCTCTGTTTCTGGCGCTCATTCAAGTATTTATTCAATATTCTCTTAAAAGGTTCTAGCTATCTCTGTCTCAGCCTTTCCTTCTAACAAAGAATGTCATGAGTATAAACATTTTTCTGACTCGCGCTCTCTCCCCACTCAGTTATAATTGTGAAATGCTATTGCTCATTACTGACCCCCCCTCACACAGAAATGTGCCTTAACTTCATCCAAACCATTCATCATTTTAATACCTCAACTAAATCTCCTCTTAATCTTACTTGTTCCTGTGGAAACAGCCTGAGTATTTCCAGGTTTACTGATCATTCCAGTTCTCTATCCCCTAGCATCACCCGACTGAATCTGCAATGTCCATTCGTTTTTCATCATGGGCCCAACTCTGAGACTAACCACCTGACCAATATCTTATATCAAACCATCATTACCTGCTTATTTTGTATTCTGTGTCCTAATTTATTGACAAAAAGAGCAAAAGTGCTGTTTACCTTTTTACGGTTTGGTCTTCCAACATCTGCATTTTCATCGAATTGGCCTGTCTTGCCTGGACCAGGTCTTTCGTTATTGAATGAATCTCTGTCCCCATGAACCTGACAATCTTTTCCCATTCAAGCATTGAATCGTCTTTCAGGGGATTGTGATTTGAATCTTTCATTCAGTTGTGGAAGCAGAGGCTGAGCTGGACGCGGATAAGGCTGCATTTTCCCGCTCTGGATTAAAGTTTCCGACCTTGGTTCTATCACCTGGCCCTTTTCAGGAAGGCAGGTCTGGCCTGGGAGGGGGAGTGAATGCTACCTGCCCTCGAGCCACCAATTAGATCAATTAAAGGGAATATCAAGGCCACTCTGCTGGTGTCAAGCGGAATTTCCCAGCCAGGATACAGGCATCCTGTTGAGCTTAAACATGGCCAACGGATGGGCAGAATGTTATCTATCCAGCTATCAGCCCCTACCTCCCACACCCCACTATAACCACAGCTACACCCACTAGCAGTCTAGTGGAGGAATTGTCCTACAAGATAACAGTTTGATAGCTGTGGGTTCTATGCAATTTGAACCTTTTAAAAAGTTTTCACGGAGTGCTCCATTTTAAAATGCTCTCTCTTTCGCTTACCTACATAGGCAGCTGTCACCTTTTGAAAGTGGAGCTACCATTGGGCCCTCTGATTGGTCCTCACGCCGTGTTCTATCATACAGAGCTCCTAGAAGCAAATACCCCATTGGTCATCTCTTCAAAGATCGCTTCCAGGGTCCCGCCATTGGCAATCTGGGTTCAAGACCCAGAATTCAGTTTGGCTTAGGAGATCACGATCCTGAAACAAAAATCCATTCCAAGATCGCTCTGTTCATCACAGCATCTTTCTAGTGAGAATAATCTTGAAAATCGCTTATTGTCACGAGTAGGCTTCAAATGAAGAAAATGTGAAATGCGAAAAGCCCCTAGTCGCCACATTCCGGCGCCTGTTCGGGGAGGCTGTTACGGGAATCGAACCGTGCTGCTGGCTTGCCTTGGTCTGCTTTCAAAGCCAGCGATTAGCCCTGTGAGCTAAACAGCCCCTGCTTGATATGATTGCTGTTGCTTTCTCCATTGGCAGTTTCTTCCCAACTCTCTCTCTCTCTCTCTCTCGACGAGATTTACTGAATCCTGAGGTTTGGTGCTTTTTTATTACCTCCAAACGTGTGTGTCTTGCCAATCACCACAGAGCTGATGGAAACTGAATGTGGTCTGGTCCAAACCCAATAATATGCAGCATAAAATCTGGCCCACAATTTTTTCAGGGCAACTAGGGCGGGCCATAAGAAAATAGATAATGGAGTGGTAGACCATATAGCCCCTCAAACTTGCTCTGCCATTCAATACGATCCCTTCTGCACCTGCTCCCCAGAATCTCCCGATTCCCTAAGAGATCAAAAGTCAAAATAAACATCACCCTTGCCTGCATCTTTCACATCCCAAGATCAAAATCAACCTTTGGATGGATAGACGCTGACCTGTAAACTTTATACATCAGCACAGTAATTAACAAGGTAAAATGCTGCCTAACAAACTGCATTGGAACATTGGCAAATCAGCAGAATATGAAATGACTAGCTATGGAATTATCATCATTTCCCCTCATTTTTAAAAATCTGCCCTCTTGGTTTCCTCAATCCCTATTGACCAATGGATAGCGATTGGCCTGAGAACGCAACAACCAGGGAATGTCAGGTTTTTTTCTGGAGACAACGGAATCCTGGGGGGGAGATGGACAAAGAGAACTGGAATGAATCCCCATAATCTCTGCCACCTTACAGAGAGCTAACTTCTCCCAACTAAATCCTATTACTAAATTTCAGGACACCAACTCATTCTCACTGTAACAATTCTTTCTTTTTTTTTGTTATAAGTTTAGAGTACCCAATTATTTTTTTCCAATTAAAGGGCAATTTAGCAAGGCCAATCCACCTATCCTGCACATTTTTTGGGTTGTGAGGGTAGAACCCACGCAGACACAAGGAGAATATGTAAACTCCACACGGACAACGACCCAGGGCCAGGATCCTACGTGGGACCTCGGCGCCGTCAGGCCGCAGGGCTAACCCACTGCACCACCGTGCTGCCCCCTCACTGTAACAGTTCTTGACAAATACAAAGTTGAAAGTTGAAGAGTCACGGATGGGAATTCGGGCAACGGGGTGTTGGATTTCAAGCCACTTGCTTGCACGCGGAATCCCAGGCTTCATCCTGCCCCTGGACCATCTTCTCGGAGATATCATGGGGGGGTGGAGAGGGCAGAGGGTTACCAGCCCACAAGTAGCAGGTAAACAATTGAGCTGCTTAAGGGCTGATAAGAGACAGACTCGGATTTTCCAGTCAACCTCCAGATCTCCACTGGCAGCAGTAGACAGGACAGCGGCCTAGAGGTGGTGGACCAGGGGCCTAGAACTGCAGGCAAGTTTAGATGCCCTCCCTGTTTGACTGGATTCAGCACAGCCCCAGGCTGCTCTCTAGAGGACTTCCAACCGATCACAACCCCCCAACAATGCTTTGTTTCTTTCTTAAATTTGAAAGAAGTGGGAAAGACGGTGCCTTTATCTTCAGATGTCCTCTCTGTTCCACCGACGGTGACATCCTGCTGCTACTTTCAAACTGGAATGTGCCCTATTGGTCCTCCAGCTTTGAGAGCACACTCGCCATCCTTAATTGGCTAATTCAGGGACAGAGGTGAGGTGACTGTTCCTCACGCACACCAGCTTCTTGACCCCCCCCCCCCCCCCCCCCCCCCACCTGAGCCTGATGGAAGTCCATGGGAAAAAATGTTATCCAGAGTTGCCTGAAGTTTTTTTTAAAATAAATTTTGTTTACCCAATTCTTTTTTTCCAATTAAGGGGACCGTGGCCAATCCACCTTCCCTGCACATCTTTGGGTTGTGTGGGTGAGACCCACGCAGACACGGGGAGAATGTGCAAACTCCACACGGACAGTGACCCGGGGCCGGGATCGAACCCAGGTCCTTGGCGCCGTGGGTCAGCAGTGCTAACCACTGTGCCACCATGCCGCCCTCCCGGAGGTGAATGTGAAATTGAACGCAGCAACGTGTGACTACCATACAGAACTGGAAAGGGTCATGCCAGCCCAGCAAGCTTCACCCACCATTTAAAAAAAAATACCCACTCTCCTATCCCAAATACTAATCTCCTCTCCCTCCCTCCCTCCCTTCCCCACACACACCCTCTTGCCCTGTTGGAACTGTTTGTTATTGATCGAGCTGGATTTCCTCCGCAGCCCGGAGCCATTATTCAATTGTGCATGCTGAGTAGGACTCTCCAGCCAATGTTGCTGATGTCTCCGTGGACGTAAATCCAGGTGTTGCAACTGGGTTACACGTTATTTCAGCAAAGAACTAAAATTGTAACCTAGTAAGTAAAGCACAAGTGATGAAAAACATTGACAACCTGTTTATTGCTACAACATCCGACCAACAAACAAACATACTGCAAGATGAGTTGTGAGATCACAGGACCAGCACTATTTTTGATTTATATTTACTAATTAAAAAGTAATCAGCCACAACTATATTAACAGCAAGCTACACATGCATAATGTAGGCCTGTAGCCACTAATCTTTGCAATTTTGTATTTCATTTCTGCTTTGTTCGTGCTGAACCTATAATGAATATATAGAGTTACTGCCTAGACTTTAATTTAAAATAAGTTAGATTGTGTTTTGAATAAGTCAAATAATTAATCAATAATAGTCAGTTGTGACATAATTCACAGAAGATGTGTTTCCCCAAGACCTTTCATAATGGCCATTCACAGCTAGTATTTGGTCTTCACCTTTGTTTTCCCTTTTCAAGCTAGACTACTAAAATAAAAGTTGTATTTTGTTTATTATAAGTCTTTTTCCACAATGCATTTGCTTACCCTTGAACCATAAGTGAGGCCTTACACTTAGGTGGTCAACTAATAATAATAATCTTTATTGTCACAAATAGGCTTACATTAACACATTGCAATGAGGTTACTGTGAAAAGCCCCTAGTCGCCACATCCCGGCGCCTGTTCGGGTACACAGAGGGAGAATTCAGAATATCCAATTCATCTTTCGGGACTTTCGTCTTTCGGGACTTGTGGGAAGAACCCGGAGGAAACCCACGCAAACACAGGGAGAGCGTGCAGACTCCGCACAGACAGTGACCCAAGCCAGGAATCGAACCTGCGACCCTGGGGCTGTGAAGCAACAATCCTAACCACTGTGCTACTGTGTGAGAATCAAGAGTCGGAGTTTCATTGATGGATACACAACCTGTTTTATGGCAGATGGGAGACACCATCAAAAGATGCATTAACAAGTTGAATGTGTCAGCGAAGCCTATGAAGCACTGCAGTGCCTGTGAGGAGATTCTTGTCCAGAGAACATTGAAGTAAAGCCTCAATAGGCTGGAACGGTGATAGAAATTTGGCATAAAGGGACACCGCTCCCAGGAATCACTGCTGCAGACGAAGTGGAATAGTCAACCACTCGAGACTATGGGAGGAAATGCTGTGAATGGAGTGACTGATTATTCAATGACTTCGTGCTGTATGAAAAATGGCAATTTACCATTTTGGGGAGCTGTCTTGAACAGACCATTCTTCTGAGAGAACGGAGATAGTGCTGTCATCCGCATACTGAATGTTCCACGAGCGATGTCAGTGTCGCTTCCTTCTTGAATTACAACCTTTGTGATTGAAAGACGATGTCCACTCCACTGGGAAGTTGGTTCTTGACAAGGTGAAGGATGGTGGTGATGAAGATGGAGAAAAGGGTGGGGGGGCGATGACACATCCCTGCTTGACTCCAGTCTGGACCTGAAAGGTTTCGGTCTTATTTCCGTCGGTGAGTACTGTCAGCGACATCTCGTCGCAGGGGAGGTGGAGGACATTGATGAATTTCCCTGAAAAGCCTTAAATAGGGTCTTCCATAGCACTTCCCAATGACTCAATCAAAAGCCTTCGTCAGATCGGTGAAGGCCATGTGGAGCGATTGATGTTGCTCCTGGCATTTCTCTCCAAGTTGTTGCGCAGTGAAAATCATGTCCGTTGTTCAATGGTTTAGTCAGAAGGCACATTGGGTTTCCAGAAGGAAGTCTTCAGAGATTGTGTGAAGGCAACTAGCGAGATTCGGGTGACGATCGTCCCGGCGATGGAGAGTAGGGAGATTCATCCGAGTTCCCACAATCTGCTTTGTCTCCCTTCTTGAAGTTGGTGGCAATGGCAGAATCCCTGAGGTCGGTAGGGATTCCTTCTCTGTGCCAGATCTTCAGGAACAGCTGATGGAGATGATGGGTGATCTCTTCTCCTCCAAGTTTGAAAATCTCCACTGGAATCGCGTCCACTCCTGCAGCTGTTCCATTCTTCAGGTGTTTAATGGCGGCTTCGACTTCGTCCATGCTTGATGGGAGTCCAAGATCATCTTTTTGTTGGGGATTTCCTCGAACACGTGCTCATCAATGGTTGTATCACAGTTTAGGAGTTCTTTGAAGTGTTCTCTCCATCGAAGACTGATGTTTTCTCTGTCTCTCAAGAGGGTTCTGACTTACTCTGCACCAGTTTGAGGCTTAGGATGTTGGGTCCATATTTTGCCTTGTTGGCACTGAAGAAGCCCCGGATGTCAAGCTTGTCGATGAGGAACTGCAGCTCCTTAGCTTTCTCAGTCTACCATTGGTTCTTGATTTCCCTAGTTCACCTTTTGACCTCCACCTTTGATGTTTGAGTTCTCCTCTTTGCCTTGGTGGTGATGTTGTTTTGCCAGGCACGGTGAGCGTTCCTCTTGTCAATGTGGTCTTGGGTGGTGTGGTCGTTGTAGTTAACTCTGTCTTGGTGTTTCCTGGTGTTGTAGCCAATGGTTTCTTCACAGTTTGAGATGATGGCTGCCTTCAGTTCTTTCCAGTTTCCCTCCACTCCATTAGGATGGACACTTTGGAGATTTTGGAGAAGACGTTATTGAAAGTTCACCAGCATGCTTGGCTCTCGAAGCGACTCAACATTGATCTTTTTCTGAGCTGTTTCTTTATCTTCCGCGGCTTCTGGTGGAGTTTGATGGACATAGAGGAGTGGATAAGCTGGCAGTAATTCCAGCAGCCATCTGCACTGGTCCTCGCTTTGGCGATGAGGACATCTGTTTGGTCTCGGATGTGCCAGTGATATGAACGCGGATGTCTCCAGGAAACCCTGAAGTTTTCTTTTCGGTTGTCTGATAAAGATTGTTGTTTTCATACATCGGACAAATTGTAATGAATATCTCAGTACAGCTCTGAGCCCAAGTGAGACTCCGTGAGGGACTCTCACCCCCTTACAATAGCAGTTAACAATGTTAAAATGGATGACCCTCCTCAGCTCTAGCATCTTTCACTCCTCACTTGTGTCTCTATTTTACCAATATTATTATGGTCATTCCTTCTCCAAAATTTCCTCTTTTCCCCCAAGCCATAAATGGCCCCTTTTGGTTGCCTGAATTACACATTCCCTCCTCCCCTACTCTGGTCAAATCGACTCAATGCATTGTCCACAACTAAACCATTCTCTAGGTCAGTGTTTTTCAAACTTTTTTTCCGGGGACCCATTTTTACCAACCGGCCAACCTTCGGGACCCAAACCGGCCGACTTTGTGACCCACGCCGGCCGACCTTCGCGACACACGGCGGCCAACCTTCATGACCCACGCTGGCCGACCTTCGCGGCCCACGCTGGCTGACCTGCGCGACCCACCATATTATCTTACCTTGTTTGTTGCTGACAAAATGGAGAAAATGGTTTTGGCTCTCTTTGACCCCAATGATCCCTTTGTCCATTCGGTCCCTTTGGCCCCCTGAACTTGTAAAAAAAAAGGCTACCACCGTATAAAAAATGCGGCTGCACAGCGCATGCATCTCCGATCATCGGTGCGCATGAGCATAGTTTTGCGCATGTGCACTGATGATCGGGCATGCATGCTCAGAGTGACCGAATTTGTTTTATATATTCGTGGCCATGTTGAAGGCCCCTTGCAGCCAGCATTATTAAAAGCCGGCTGCTGCGGCTGCTGCGCACGGATTTGCGCGATCGGAAGCGCCGCGACAGACGGCTCCGCGACCCTCCCGACACCCGCCCGTGACCCACCCGCGGGTCGCACCCCGAGTTTAACAAAGCCTGCTCTCGGCCTTGAGGAGACCCCACTTCCCACAGCCTCCCTCCCACCCACTCCATTCACCTCCCATCACTTCCCCATCTTCTTCCAACTCACAGAGATTTTAATTCCCAATGTGAGCCCAGCCTTCTCTCCATTCGCAGGAGGTGTGGAATTGTGGCCCTTGGCTACAGCTAAAAACCATCAGAGCGGGAATGGATCCCGCAGTCTTGGCCTTACCTCCACCATTTTTCTGACAAAGGTAGGGAAAACGCCAGACATTTCCCAGGCCCACTGAGTAGCCAATCTGGGCCAAGATGTACTGCAGCTTGTTGTTCCACACTGGTCGATCATCACTCTCGATTGTGTTTTCTCCGTCCTTGTCCTTGATGACAGGGACTCCTCCTACATTCAGCACACTGTGCTTATAGTCAACAGGTTCCTCCCCAGCCAGCAAGTCGGCAACAGATTCTGTGACTGGATCATTGCTGTGTTCTCTCTGTGTTACTTTACTATTTTTCGGCATTGGGCAAACCTACAGGCCAAACTTCATAAATCAGAAGCAGAGATGTGTGCCGGAGATTTTGGAATATTCTGAGCCTCCCAAAGTTGATCTAGTCAGTAGCAGTCTTCTCCTGGACAATCCTAAATGTAAAAACAATTCCAAGTTAGATCCAATGGTGAACCGCAGGAACACATATCCCCAACACCCTGCTCGATGCCCTGGTGACCCCTCTCCACGTGCCAGCGACCCCACCCGCCTCCCCTGCTCGGCAGCTGTGGGGGCGAGGGGGATGGAGGGTTCGATAAGGAGTTGTGGTCGCTAGGGGAAGGGGGATGGGATTCGATGGGTAGTGGGGGGGTGATGGTTTGTTGGGGAGTGGGGAGATAACGGTTCGAACGGGCTTCGGGGGAGGAGACGGTTTGATGGGGCATTGGGTGGAGGGGGTGAGTGGGATGGGGTTTGATGAGGAGTTGGTGTTCGATGGGGAATTGTGGAGAGATGGGGTTCGATGGGGAATGGGGGGGGGAGAGGGATGGCGTTTGATGTGGAATGGTGAGGACAGGGTTGGGGTTTAATGCTGGGGAGAAGAATGGAGTTCAATGGGGCGTTGGGGAGTGTTAGATGTATTAAATGCTGTGGTATGAAGAGACAAAAGTTCTGCTCCTTTTTCACCAACACACTTTTATTTGTTGCAACTGACTCTGCACAGAACCCTGCACATCACCTGATCCCGAGGCCACCTGAAGCCCCTTTAAATATCAGTGTCAATCATTGAACACTTAACATAAATGAGACAATCATTGAACACTTAACATGAATGAGACAACTAATTGCAATGTCTCTTAACCCATTACTTAACAGGGAGTGGGTAACACAAATGGGATTTGATGTATTTTCTGCAATAATGAATCATTGTTTCTTCTGGGGTATTTAATTCTGTCAATGATTCAACTGGGAAAAAGTTTCTGTTCTGCGTAACAATATTGAGGACTCTGTGTTGGAGCGATTCATTGAGAATGTTACAACAATCCGCAAACAACTCTGAATTCTGAGTTCTGCCTTAAAAACACAAGGCAATCTGTTGTCTTCTCTCCTCAAATTCCTGCTCATGTCACAGTCTTAACGTCCAACCAGATCACATTTGGGAAATGGGGTGGAGGTGAGCTCAAAATCACTGAAACCTTCTCAAAGCTGTTTTCCTCTGCGATTCTTCTGCTTAATCCATTCTTTAGTACTCAATTATCAGTCAACTTGCTATTTGTCATTTATTCATTTGATATAACTATTTACAAGTAGCTTGGGGTGACCAAGATTTTGCTTCACCAACCCGGTGGAGACTGGGGGGATAACTTACCAAACTGAGCTCCTGACCTGGAGCCAGGGCCATTGGGAGATTCCATTGGGAAAAGGCAGTGGATTCCATGGGGTTTCCCGAGGACAGAAAGTGTGTGAAGTGTGTAATTTTGAAATGCATTCAAAATGGGAAAGCTCCTGTCAAGAGCTCAGATTCTCAAACATTTTACCCCAAAATTTAATTCACATGTATGTTACGTTCTATCAAAACCATTCATAATTTGGAACACCTCCATTAACTCTTTTCTGATCTAAGTAGTCCAAGCCCAGCTTCTCCAATTTGTCCACATTACTGAAGAAATGAAATGAAATGAAAATCGCTTATTGTCACGAGCTTCAATGAAGTTACTGTGAAAAGTCCCTAGTCGCCACATTCCGGCGCCTGTTCGGGGAGGCTGGTACGGGAAGATCCCCCATCCCTGGCACCATTCCGTGAAAACATTCTGCTGCCTGTCCGAGGCCCATCCAACTGCAGTGTCCAAAGTTAGGTACATTTATTCCAGCTGAGATCTAACCAGAAATTTCCAAAGATTCAGCAAGCCTTCTTTGTTTTTGAATTTAATGTCCCTATTTACAAAGATCTGCAGGGATGTCGTTGTGATTTTCATGCACATGTGACATCAGAGAGCCACACACACTCAATGCCACCAGCGCGCACGTTCGCTCCTACCCACACACTCACGCACACTCGCACGCTAGCCATCACGCCTCTGCCCACATACGCACCTGAACGCATATCTCCGATGGTTCCCACCCGCAGTCTTGCTCGTTCCCGCCTGTAAACTCTCGCTCGATCCCACCCGCCTGCAAACTCTCGTTCACTCCCAACTACACACCGTCACTCAAGCCTGCCCACACACCCTAGCTTGCTTCCGATGCACATCCTCGCTCGCTCCCATCCTCACACCTACACTCGCTCCGACTCGCACACCCTCGCTCGCTCCCATCCTCAAATCCACACTCGCTCCAACTCGCACACCCTCGCTCGCTCCCACCGGTGCAGATTCACTCGCACTCCCAGCCTCCCCGGCACCCAAAAGGAAACTTACCCTGCTGGTGATCGCTAATGTTCCATTCAGAACCCATTTCTCTCCCACGTCTGACGGTAGGCTCACTAGCACCAACTGTGGAAGGGCAATGGCCTTCGATTGGCAGAGCAGCTGATTGCTGAATCTGCAACTCCAATTTACCTGTTTGACATGCACGCGGCTTCGAGGGCTGCAACTGCATGTGGGCCACCGGGAAGACAAGCATGGTGTAGAGGAGCTTTACTCTCATGGAACCATAGAAGAATCATAGAACCGTAGAATCCCTACAGTGCAGAAGGAGGCCAGTCGGCCAATCGAGTCTGCACCGACTTCCTCAAAGAGCACCCTACCTCGGCCCACTCCCATGTAAACCCTTAACCCCGCCTAACCTTTAAGTACTAAGGAACAATTTAGCACGGCCAATCCATCATACCTGCACATCTTTGGACTGTGGGAGGTAACCGGAGCACCCTAAGGAAACCCACGGAGACACAGGGAGAACGTGCAGACTCCACACAGACAGTTACCTGACGCTGAAATTGAACCCGGATCCCTGACACTGTAAGGAAGCAGTGCTAACCACTGTGCACCTTGCCACACCATATTCTGTATCTAACCCCGTGCTGCTCCTGTCCTGGGAGTGATTGCTGGGGTCAGTGTTGAGAAAGTTTTACTCTGTATCTAACCCCGTGCTATACCTGTCCTGGGAGTGTTTGATGGGGACAATGTAGAGGGAACTTTACTCTGTATCTAACCCTGTGCTGCACCAGCCCTGGGAGTGTTTGATGGAGACAGTGTCGAGGATGCTTTACTCTGTATCTAACCTCATGCTTTACCTGTCCTCAGAGTGTTTGATGGCGACAGCGTAGAGAGAGCTTTATTGTGTATCTAACCCCGTGCTGTACCTGTCCTGGGAATGTTTGATGGGGACAGTGTAGAGGGAGCTTTACTCTGTGTTCGTGATTCTCCGACCAATCCCGCCACTGCCGTGTCCCGAATTCTCCGCCACCCGAGATTTGGCGGGGGCGGGAATTGCGCCGCGACGATTCTCCGGCCCACGGTGGGCCGAAGTCCCGCCGCTGACAAGCCTCTCCTGCCGGCGTGGATTAAACTACCTCTGGTACCGGCAGGATTGGCGGCGCGTGCGGGCTCTGGGGTCCGGGGGGGGGGGGGGGGGGCGGGGCGATCTGACCCCGGGGGGTGCCCCCACAGTGGCCTGGCCCTGGATCGGGGCCCACTGATCGGCAGGCGGGCCTGTGCCGTGGGGGTACTCTTTTTCTTCCGCTTTCGCCATGGTTTTCACGATGGCGGATGCGGAAGAGACCCCCCTCCCCTGCGCATGCGCCGGGATGACGTCAGCAGCCGCTGAGGCTTCGGCGCATGCGCGGACTTATGTCGGCCGACGAAGGCCTTTCGGCCCCGGCTGGCGTGGCGCCAAAGGCCGTTCATGCCACCCAGCGGAGCGGGAACCACTGCAGCACGGGCCTAGCCCCTCAATGTGAGGGCTTGGCCCCTAAAGGTGCGGAGACTCCACTCCAATGCGCCGGGACCCCCACCCCCCACCCCGCCAGATAGGGGAGAATCCCGGCCTGTATCTAACCCGTGCTGTACCTGTCCTGGGAACATTTGATGGGTACAGCCTAGAAGGAGCTTTACTGTATACCTAATACCATGCTGCATCATGCCGTTAGATTCCAAAATTGTGGAACATTATTTCATTTTTGAGCATGAGATACTTGAGAAAGATTGTATTTGAAATGAGAGTTGAAAAGACAGACTTCGAGAGGCTCAGTGAGACTCGGTAGTTTTAACTCCATTATAACAAGTGAGTGAAGGTGACCCTGCTGTCGATGCAATCACCTGATATTCTGCTAAAGCAGATCCTGGAGGAGCAGTCTGCTGGGACAATGTTATGACGAGCACAGATTTCGCACCATCACAGACACACAAACATTGGAGGCTGTGCATTGCTGTCATCAGCAGGTATGGTATTGAAGCTGTGCACCATTTGCTGGAGTGTTACAGCCCACCCCACCCACCCTCTATCTCTGGAACGGTGGAGGAAGGGGTGTGGGAAGATAATCTGTAAGAAAGGAGCAAACCCAATGGGTTTAATGTTTGTTATAAATACATTCCTGGTGCCTGCTACAGCACTGGTTCCAAGCCCTCATCATCAGGGAGCTTTCTCCATGACTGAACTGAAATGCTGAATGTAGCGGAACACGCAGCAGCTGTGTTCAGTCCTGTTCTCAGCCGTGCATTTCAAACACCTACCTCCAAATACACACTGCCCACTGCCAAACACACACCACCTGCCTCCAAACACACACCACCCGCTTCCTAACACACACCACCCGCCTCCTAACACACACCACCCGCCTCCTAACACACACCACCTGCCTCCAAACACACACCACCCGCTTCCTAACACACACCACCCGCCTCCAAATACACACCGCCCACTGCCAAACACACGCCACCCGCCTCAAAACACACACCACCCACTGCCAAACACACACCACCCACTGCCAAACACACACCACCTGCCTCCAAACACACGCCACCCGCCTCCAAACACACGCCACCCACCTCCAAACACACATCACCCGCCTCCAAACACACATCACCCGCCTCCAAACACACATCACCCGCCTCCAAACACACGCCACCCGCCTCCTAACACACACCACCCACTGCCAAACACACACCACCTGCCTCCAAACACACGCCACCCGCCTCCAAACACACGCCACCCGCCTCCAAACACACACCACCCGCCTCCAAACACACACCACCCGCCTCCAAATACACACCACCCGCCTCCAAACACACACCACCCGCCTCCAAACACACACCACCCGCCTCCAAACACACACCACCCGCCTCCAAACACACACCACCCGCCTCCAAACACACATCACCCGCCTCCAAACACACACCACCCGCCTCCAAACACACGCCACCCACCTCCAAACACACATCACCCGCCTCCAAACACACACCACCCGCCTCCTAACACACACCCCCCACCTCCTAACACACGCCACACGCCTCCTAACACACACCACACGCCCCCTAACACACACCACCCGCCCCCAAACACACCACCCGCCTCCAAACACACACCACCCGCCTCCAAACACACACCACCCGCCCCCAAACACACCACCCGCCTCCTAACACACACCACCCGCCTCCAAACACACACCACCCGCCTCCAAACACACACCACCCGCCTCCAAACACACACCACCCGCCTCCAAACACACACCACCCGCCTCCAAACACACACCACCCGCCTCCAAACACACACCACCCGCCTCCAAACACACACCACCCGCCTCCTAACACACACCACCCGCCCCCAAACACACACCACCCGCCTCCTAACACACATCACCCGCCTCCAAACACACGCCACCCACCTCCAAACACACATCACCCGCCTCCAAACACACATCACCCGCCTCCAAACACACGCCACCCGCCTCCTAACACACACCACCCGCCTCCTAACACATGCTGCCCACATCCACACACGCCACCTGCCTCCAAACATATGCCACCCACCTCCACACACACACCACCCGCCTCCACTTTTACACCCCTCCCCACACACAAACGCACACACAATAATGCACATGAAGGCGGAATCAAAAGAGCAATAGTTTGATCACAGTCAAAGTATAGTCCATATAAAGGGAAAGGTAGGGGAAACAAATCCAGATCTCCCTGGATGACAAAGTTAATAGAAATTAGGATGAAGAAGATAAAGTGTGTTCTGGAGGCGAGAGTGAATGCCCTTGACACCAAGGCAGCATTTGACTGATTGTGGCATCAAGGAACCCTCGTAAATCTGCAGTCAATGGGAATCAGGGGGCATACCCTCCACTGGTTGGAGTTATACCTGGCAAAAAGCACAATGGCTATGGTGGTTGGAGGTCAATCATCCCAGCTCCAGGATATCACTGCTGCAGTCCCTCAGGGTGGTATCCTGGACTCAACAGTCTTCAGCTGCTTCATCAATGACCTTCCTTCCATCATAAGGTCAGAAGTGGGGATATTCACTGATGACTGCACAATGTTCAGTGTCATTCTTGACTCCTCGGACACTGAAACAATCCGTGTCCAAATGCAGCAAGACCTGGACAATATCCAGACTTAGGCTGACAGGTGACAAGTAACATTCACACCACACAAGTGCCAGGCAAAGGCCATCTCCAACAAGCTAGGATCTAACCACTGCCCTTGACATTCAATAGCATTACCATCACTCAATCCGCAACAATCACGATCCTGGGGTTACCGTTGACCTGAAACTGAATGGACTGTTATATAAATACTGTAGCTACAAGAGCAGTTCAAAGTCTAGCAATCCTCTGGCAAGCAACTCACCTTCTGACTCCCCAAAGCCTGTCCATCATCTACAAGGCAGGAGTCAGGACTGTAATGGAATACCCACCACGTGCCCGGATGAGCTCCAACAACACTCAAGAGGTTTGACACAATCCAGGGAAAAAACAGCCCGCTTGATTGCTAGTCCTTCCACAAACATTCACTCATCCCACCACCGACAAACTGTGACAGCCATATGTACCATTGACAAGATGCACTGCAAGAACTCACCAGGCTCCATTGGCAGCACCTTCTAAAACCCATGACCACTACCATCCAAAAGGACAAGAGCAGCAGGTACCTGATAATACCACCACCTGGAGGATCCCCTCCAAGTCACTCACCACCCTGACTTGGAAATATATCGCCGTTCCTTCACTGTCGCTGGGGCAAAAAGTTGGAACTCCCTCCCTAACAGCACTGCGGGTGTACCTACGCCTCAGGGGCTCCAGCAGTTCAAGAAGGCAACTCACTACCACCTTCTGAAGGGCAACTAGGGATGGGCAATAACTACTGGCCTGTGACGTCCATATGAATTTTTAAAAACATCATGACAGATGTCAGGTAGAAAATATAATTGAAAACCAAGCTGAATATAGATGACTCAGAGTGAAGACGCAAATCAGAGGAGCAAAGAGAGGGTACACAAAGAGACTGACAGCTAAGGTAAAAGGGAATCCTAGAGTCTTCTGCTGGCAAATAAATAATGAAAAGGGTGGGAATAGGAAGAGTAGGGCTGAATAGGGGATTTACACATGGAGGTAGGTGGCATGGCTGAGACATCAAATGAATAATTTGCGTCTGTCTTTACAAAATAAGATGATGCTACGCAGGCCATAGTAAAGGAGGAGACGATTCGGACAGTGGATGGTTTGAAATTGAAAAGAAGGCAAAATTGGACAGGTTATCTGCAGTTGGCAAGACACCGGGACCAGATGTGATGCATTGAAGTATACTCCGGGAACCAAGAGTGGAAATTTCAGAGGGGCTGGCCATTATTTTTCAGTTTTCCTTAGATTCGGGTGTGAGAATTGTAATGTTACACAACTGTTGGAAAATCAGGTGTAAAGATGGCCAGCAACTACAGGCCAGTCAATTTAACTTTGATATTGGAGAAACTTCTAGAAACAATAATTTGGGACAAATTCAACTGCACATAGACGATTAAGGAAAGCTAGCATGGGTATTGCTGAAAAAATACATTTTGTCAAAGTTTCTCAACTTGAACTCATCAGGACAATCGCAAGGATTCTAATATCAGGGGAAACAACTACTTTAGACTATATGAGAAGAGGCTGCTGATTGAATGGCAGAGGCATTGCCATGGAGAATACACTAGCCGACAATTAACTGCTTTGATAAGATATCTTTTTTCAGTCGTACTCAAGCTCTATGCTACCAAATGATTATTTGAAAGCGAGCATGGATTTCTGAAGGGAAAACCCATGTTTAACTAACCTGCTGGATAGTTTGAAGAGGTAGCAAAGAAGTTTTATGAGCATAATGCTGCTGATGTGGTACACATGGACTTCCAAAAGAAATCTGATACCCCACCACACAACAGGCCTGTGAGCAACGGCATAGTTCATGGAATAAAAAAGGCAGTAAGAACATGGATACGGAGTTGGTTGAGCGATAGGAAACAGAGGGATAGTTAACTGATTGTTTTTTGTGCTGGAGGAAGGTTTTTAGTGGAATTCTCCAGGGGTCAGTTAAAACCATTGTTTTTTGTGCTGGAGGAAGGTTTTTTGTGGAATTCTCCAGGGGTCAGTTAAAACCTGGCTTTTGCTGATGTATATTAATGGCGTAGTCCTAGATCTTGGTGTACAGGGCACAATTTCAAAGTGCAAATGGCAGCATTGCAAAGAGGACGGTGTAGAGGTTCCAAAGGAAATCGACAAGTTGGTGGAACGGGCAGACAGAAGGCAGATGAAGTTCAATGATGGGAAGTGATTCACTTTGGTAGGAAGAACATGGAAAGACAATATAAAATAAAGGATACAATTCTAAAGGGGGTGCAGGAGCAGAGGGGCCTGGGTGTATTTGTGCATAAGTCAGTGAAGGTGGCAGGATAAGTTGAGACAGAAGTTAATAAAGCTTACAGTATCCCAGGCATTATTAATAGAGGCAGAAAGTACAAGTTCAAAGAGGTGTCTTGAATTTTTATAGTAAGAAGTCTTACAACACCAGGTTAAAGTCCAACAGGTTTGTTTCAAACACGAGCTTTCGGAGCACGGCTCCTTCTTCAGGTGAAGGAGCCGTGCTCCGAAAGCTCGTGTTTGAAACAAACCTGTTGGACTTTAACCTGGTGTTGTAAGACTTCTTACTGTGCTCACCCCAGTCCAACGCCGGCATCTCCACATCATGAATTTTTATAGTCACTGGTCCAGCCTCAGCTGAAGTATTGTGCCCAGTTCGCAGTGTCACACATTATGAGGAATATGAAGGCAATTAGATAGAATGCAGATTTTCAGAAAGCTCTTTGCTAAAGACATAAGACGTCATTGTGTAAAATTAAAGCAGATGGGATTGGGGGTGATATATTGGCATGGTTCGAGAATTGATCAGCAGACAGGAAACAGAGAGTGGGAATGAATCAGTATTTTCAGAGGAATCCACCTAACCTGCACAGAGGAAATGGAAGCCAAGTCACCGAATATATTTAAGAAGAAAATAGATACGTTTCTATACTCTAAAGGTATCAAGAGGTAGGGGGAGAGTGCGGGAGTATGGCGTCGAGATAGAGGATCAACCATGATCATTTTGAATGGCAGAGCATGCTTGAAGGGCCGAATGGCCAATTCCTCATATTTTCTATGTCTCTATGCAGATAAGATTCACGAGAATGACTCCGGAAATGAGGAATTACAGTTATGAAGATAGATTGGAAGGGTTAGAATTGTTTTCCTTCGAGAAAAGGCTGAAAGGAGGTGAGAGGAGATTCAAACTCACGAGGGGTCTGGACAGAACAGATCGGGTGAGGCTTTTCCCATGCATGAAAGTACCGAGAATAAGAGGGTGCAGATTTAAAGTCATTGGCAAAAGTGACATGAGGAGAAACCTGTACATAGCCAATGGCTAGGGTTTGGAATAC